>NC_041382.1:545997829-546087145 GCF_002162155.2 Triticum dicoccoides
GCCGCCACCGACCGCACCCCGAGGTTGACCCCGCCGCCGTTTTTTTTAGAAAAAACTATTCGGTTTTTCCGTCGGTTTTTCATTGGTTTTTTTATTTTCCGTTTTTATTTTTTTAGATCATTTTTTCGGTTTAGGCTAATTAGCGAGTGTTCGCTCGTTCATTCGTCTTAACGAACATTCGTCGTTTTTCTTTTCTCGGATTAAATCCGCAATTTTTCTGATCGCGATTTCTGATCCGATTTTCGTTTTAGTATAACTTTTCGCTCGTTTATCGAAATCAGGCGATTCAAGCGCCTGGAGTTTTGTCTCGAAACCCTCTATCCGTTTAACCAACTTAAACAAGTTTTTTCTTCTGTAAAATTTGACTTAGATCCAGATTAGTAAAACAAAGTTTGTTTCTTTCGCTGTTTGACTTTCGTTGCTTCGTTTGATTAGATTCTTTTGCAAACCGGAGTTCTTAAGTTGAACTTTCTGGTTATATCTCTTATTTGAGTTTTACCTGTGCATTAGATAAATACTTATTGTTTGCTTGTTTGTTTGTCTGCGATAGAATACCCGGAGTGCGCCGCCTGTTACTTCGAATCTCTAGGTTTCGCGGATCATCAGCAAGGCAAGTAACACTTTGATCATGCTTTCCAACTACCCAGCTTTATTGCATTAGATCAATCCTTACACATTGCATGATTAGGATCTAATTAAATTGTGGGTTTGGGAAGTAGATGAGGTAGTACCTATTGCCTGTTGTATTATCAAACCTTTGGGTGTTACTTCTACGTTTGCCTATTATGACATGCTATGCTAGTAAACATGGATTGGGTGAGTGATATCCATGACAGATGTGAGTTTGTTAATTAATGGTTTATCTAAGGTGGTAACTTAAACACACATCTGGGTGGATTGAGGTACCTGGGTATTCTAGGATTGCCTGTTTTTTTTCTTTATGGACCGCCACCCAGGCCCAAAGGGATCATGAGATTTTTCATACTAGAAACTTCCGTGTGCAGCCACAAGCTATTATGGGCTCTAGCATAGTTGATTAAGTCGTGCGAACTCTTACAGGGTAGACTAGCAGATGTAGGGGAAAGTAGGTGTAACGGTCTATCCATCGTAAGGTTCTAGCGCTTCTGAAAGACTATGTCTCGGTCATCCGTCTTCTCAAACACCATGTAGTGCGAGAAACCAAACGGAGGCGATCGAGTCTTATGGGGAAAAGTGTGCAAACCTCTGCAGAGTGTATAAACTAATCATGATTAGTCGTGTCCCCGGTTATGGACGTTTTGAGTATCTAGTACCTGGATTATCATGTGAATCTCAACATGTTACTCTAAAATTTAATTTTGTTGGGTTTTGTTTAATGATGATGCTTAATTGGGATTGAGAATGCTGTCAACCATTCTCAATGTTTAACAACTACCATGGTAGTTAAATAAAATTTATTCCTTTGCAGTAGGGAAAAATTGGCTTTACGCAAAACTGTAACCATAGAGCTTTCTACCAGCCAAATGTGCATATAGAATAGCATGTTTCATTCCATTACTCTCTATGTGTTACTTTGCCAGCATATTCCATGTGCTGACCTGTTTCGGGATACAACGTTAATGTTGCAGACTTTTCAGACGATGATTAAGGAGTTTTTAGGTCGTGGTTCTATACTCAGTGATGCTGTTGGAGTTGATGGACTCACTTATCTTCCATGTCTTCCGCTGTTATCGTTATTAGATGGCCTAAAGCCATACTTATTGTAATAAGATCTCTTTTGAGACATTCGATGTAATAAGTGTGTGATTGCTACTCTGTTATAAATCCTTCAAGTACTGTGTGGTGTCAGCATTACTGATCCAGGGATGACACCGGAGCACAGAGATTGGACCGTTTGAGGTCTGGTCACTACAATCGCTAGTACTTCTAGTGGAGAAGAAGGATGGATCGTTAAGGATGGTTATTGATTATCGAGGATTGAATGAAGTAACCATCAAGAACAAGTACCCACTACCAATGATCAATGATCTGTTTGATCGATTGCAAGGAGCTAAGGTATTTTCCAAGATCGATCTGCGATCAGGATACCACCAGTTGAAGATTCAAGAACATGATATACCCAAGACGGCTTTTACCACCAGGTATGGGCTGTACGAGTATACCGTTATGTCATTCGGTTTGACTAGCGCACCTGCATATTTTATGAACATGATGAACAAAGTGTTTATGGAGTTCTTGGATAAGTTCGTCGTAGTGTTCATTGATGATATCATGGTTTACTCGAAAAATGAAGAGGAGCATAAGGAGCATTTGCGTTTGGTTCTTGGAAAGCTCAGAGAACATCAATTATATGCCAAATTTAGCAAATGTGAGTTTTGGTTGAAAGAAGTTGGATTTCTCGGACACATTATATCCGGAGAAGGTATAGCAGTAGATCCCACTAAAGTTGATACTATGACCAAGTGGGAAGCGCCAACAACAGTTGGAGAGATCCGGAGTTTTCTTGGACTCGCAGGATACTACCGGAGGTTTATTGAGAATTTCTCAAAGATTGCGAAGCCTATGACGGAGTTGTTGAAGAAGGATACCAAGTTCAAATGGACTGAGGAATGAGGCTAGTTTTCAGGAGTTGAAGAAACGTTTGGTTACCTCACCAGTGTTGATTTTGCCAGACCAGACCAAGGATTATGAGGTGTATTGTGACGCTTCACATCGAGGACTTGGAGCAGTGCTTATGCAGGAAGGAAGAGTTGTTTCATATGCCTCTCGACAGCTTAAGCCCCATGAGTTGAATTATGCTACGCATGATTTGGAGTTAGCAGCCGTAGTGCATGCACTAAAGACTTGGAGACATTTTCTGATTGGAAACCATTGCGAGGTGTACACGAATCATAAGAGTTTGAAGTATATTTTCACACAGAAGGAGTTGAATCTCAGACAAAGGAGATGATTGGAGCTCATCAAGGATTATAATATGAAATTGCATTATCACCCCGGAAAGGCTAACGTAGTAGCTGACGCATTGAGCCATAAGAGCCACGTCAACACCTTAATGACGGGAGATTTACCAAGGGAGTTAGCCAAAAATCTTCGAGAGCTATGTTTGGAAATAGTCCCGAAAGGCTATGTAGCAGCATTGGAGATTCAGTCTACGTTGATGGATAAGATCCGAGAAGCTCAAAAGACTGACAAGGAGATTGCCTTTATTAAGGAGAAACTGAGCAAAGGAAAAGCTAAGGGATTTTGTGATGACGAGCACGATACCTTATGGTTTGAAGACCGTGTTTATGTGCCAAATGATCCGGAGATCAGGAAGTTAATTTTACAAGAGGCCCATGATTCACCGTATTCGATTCACCCAGGAAATACCAAGATGTATTTGGATTTGAAGGATATTTTCTGGTGGACCGTAATGAAGAAGGATATTGCGGAATATGTAGCAGTTTGTGATGTATGTCAGAGAGTAAAGGCAGAGCATCAGAAGCCAGCCGGATTGCTACAGCCATTGCCGATACCCGAATGGAAGTGGGATAAGTTAGGCATGGATTTTATTACAGGATTTCCCAGAACACGTTCAGGCTATGACTCGATATGGGTTGTAGTCGATCGTTTGACAAAGGTAGCTCATTTCATTCCAGTGAACACTACCTATACCAGTGCAAAGTTGGCAAAGATATACATGACTAGAATCGTTTGTCTGCATGGAGTTCCAAGGAGCATAGTATCAGATAGAGGAAGCCAGTTTACCTCAAAGTTCTGGAATCAGTTGCATGAAACTTTGGGAACCAGACTGGAGTTTAGCACAACTTTCCACCTGCAGACAGATGGATAGACTGAGAGAGTCAATCAGATTTTGGAGGATATGCTAAGAGCTTGTGTGCTAGATTACTAATCTAGTTGGGACGAGAATTTGCCGTATGCAGAGTTCTCTTACAACAATAGCTATCAATCCAGTTTGAAGATGGCCCCTTTCGAAGCCTTGTACGAAAGGAGGTACAGGACCCCATTGTCCTGGGATGAAGTTGGAGACTGCCAGTTGTTTGGACCGGATCTGATAAAGGAATCTGAACAGAAAGTGAAATTAATTCGTGATAGGCTGAAGGTAGCTCAATCCAGGCAGAAGAGTTATGCCGATTCTAAACGCAAGGAGACAGTTTACGAAGTCAGAGATCGAGTTTACCTTCGAGTATCACCACTTCGAGGAGTAAAGCGCTTTGGAGTTAAGGGAAAGTTAGCGCCACGTTCTGTAGGCCCATACAAAGTTTTGGAACGTATGGGAGAAGTAGCCTACAAGTTGGAATTACCTGAAGGATTGTCGGGAGTTCACGACGTGTTCCACGTATCCCAGTTGAAGAAGTGCCACACAGAGATGGCTGACATACCGCTGAGAGATACGGTACCACTGGAAGCAATTCACTTGGACAGTGATTTGACCTATGAGGAGAAACCAGTAAAGATTCTAGAGTATGCTAGTTGAGTCACCCGCAGCAAGGTTATCAAATTTTGCAAGGTTCAGTGGAGCCACCACACGGAGGATGAAGCCACTTGGGAACGAGAGGAAGATTTGTTGAAGGACCACCCTCACCTATTTTCTAGCCAACCCGAATCTCGAGGGCGAGATTCATCTTAAGGGGGGTAGGTTTGTAACATCCCAAATTTTCAATTTGGAATGTTATACACTAGATCATCATTGCATATCATATTTATTGCATTTTGGTTGATCCTAGAAATTTCACGCAACTCAAGGACCCTTGGAGAGAGTTGGGGATTTCGTTATTTTCACATTTGAGTTGTCTCAAATTTTGAAAATAGGATCATTTGATTTTATTTATTTTATCTTCAATTATTTCTATTACAAAAATATGAGAGAGGGAATAAAATGACTTTCCCAAAATAAAGAAATATTAAGGATTTAATAAAAAAATCAAATACAATTTTATTTTGGTTTTATTTGCTACTTTATTTGAATTTAGGAAAAATGCGCGTCTTTCAAAATTGCATTTAGGCCCCAAATAAATGTTCATCTTGTGCGGCTTCATTTTAGAAGATGGGGAAAATTTATTTCGGGATTTTTGGAGTCTGTTTAGTATTCCTTTTGTTTTTTTCTGAGCGTAACTATTTAAAAAAACACAACCGACCTATGGGTCGTGTCCGACCCGAACAATAGGCCCGTCCAGGCTTTATAAGCCGGGGAGCCCAGCCCAGGACCTCCCAAACCCTAGCGCCCAGCCCCCGCCGCCCTAGCGCCGCTGCCCCGCCACCCCGCGTCGCCGCCGACCGCCGCCGCCCACCGGATTAGTCGCCGGAGTTACCGAAGGTAGTTTTTGTAGTCGCCGGAGTTGCCGGAGGTAGTTTTTTTAGTCGCCGGTTTTTCCCGAAAAACCGTTCGGTTTTCCGACGGTTTTGCTCGTTTTTTAGTTTCGGTTTCTCTTTTCATAAATCGGTTTTCCGGTTTATTTAAATAGCGAGCGTTCATCCATTCGTTCATTCTAGCGAACGTTCGTCGTTTTTCTTTTTCTCGGATTAAATCCGCGATTTTTCTGATCGCGATTTCTGATCCGATTTTCGTTTTAGTCTAACTCTTCGCTCGTTTATCGGAATGAGGCGATTCAAGCGCCTGGAGTTTCGTCTCAAAACCGTCTTTCCGATTAACCAACTTAAACAAGTTTTTCCACTGTAAAAATTGCCTTAGATCTAGAATAGTAAACGAAGCATGTTTCTTTTGTCGTTTGTCTTTCGTTGCTTCGCTCGATTTGACTCTTTTTGCCAACCAGAGTTCTTAAGTTGAACTTTCTGGTTAGATCTCTTATTTGAGTTTTACCTGTGCATTAGTTGAGTACTTATTGTATGCTTATTTGTTTGTGTTAGAGTACCCGGAGTGCGCCGCTTGCTACTTCGAATCGCTAGGTTTCTCGGATCATCAGCAAGGCAAGTAATACTTTGATCATGCTTTCCCACTACCCAGTTTTATTGCATTAGATCAATCCTCACACATTGCATGATTAGGATCTAATTAAATTGTGGGTTTGGGAAGTAGTTGAGGTAGTACCAATTACCTGTTTATTATCAAACCTTTGGGAGTTACTTCTACGTTTGCTTATTATGCCATGCTATGCTAGGTGAGTGTATCCATGACAGATGTGAGATTGTTAATTAATGGTTTACTTAAGGTGGCAACTTAAACACACATCTGGGTGGATTGAGGTACCTGGGTATTCCAGGATTGCCTGTTTTCTTTATGGACCCCCACCCAAGCTCAAAGGGATCATGAGATTATTCATGCTAGAAACTTCCGTGTGCAGCCACAAGCTATTATGGGCTCTAACATAGTTGATTAAGTTGTGCGAACTCTTACAGTGGTAGACTAGCAGATGTAGGGGAAAGTAGGTGTAACGGTCTACCCGATCGTAAGGTGCTAGCGCTTCTGAAAGAATATGTCTCGGTCATCCGTCTTCTCAAACACCATGTAGTGGGAGAAACCAAACGGAGGCGATCGAGTCTTGTGGGGAAAAGTGAGCAAACCTCTGCAGAGTGTATAAACTAATCATGATTAGTTGTGTCCCCGGTTATGGACATCTTGAGTATCTAGTACCTGGATTATCATGTGCATCTCAACATGTTACTCTAAAATTAATTTTGCTGGGTTTGTTTAATGATGATGCTTAATTGGGATTGAGAATGCTGTCAACCATTCTCAATGTTTAACAACTACCATGACAGTTAAATAAAATTTATTCCTTTGAAGTAGGGAAAAATTGGCTTTACACAAAACTGTAACCATAGAGCTTTCCACCAGCCAAATATGCATATATAATAGCTGTTTCATTCCATTACTCTCTATGTGTTACTTTGCCAGCATATTCCATGTGCTGACCCGTTTCGGGCTGCAACGTTTATGTTGCAGACTTTTCAGACGACGATTAAGGAGTTTTTAGGTCGTGGTTCTATACTCAGTGATGCCGTTGGAGTTGATGGACTCACTTATCTTCCAAGCCTTCCGTTGTTATCGTTATTAGATGGCCTTAAGCCATATTTATTGTAACAAGTTCTCTTTTGAGACACTCGATGTAATAAGTGTGTGATTGCTACTCTGTTATAAATCCTTCAAGTATTGTGTGGTGTCAGCATTACTGATCCAGGGATGACACCGGAGCACAGAGATTGGACCGTTTGAGGTCTGGTCGCTACATATTTGTAATATGAAATTATAAAAACAGCAAGGTAACTAATGATAAAAGTGAGAGTAAACGGTATTGCAATGCTAGGAAACAAGGCCTAGGGTTCATACTTTCACTAGTGCAAGTCCTCTCAACAATAATAACATAATTGGATCACATAACTATCCCTCAACATGCAACAAAGAGTCACTCCAAAGTCACTAATAGCAGAGAACGAATGAAGAGATTATGGTAGGGTACGAAACCACCTCAAAGTTATTCCTTCCAATAAATCCGTTGGGCTATTCCTATAAGTGTCACAAACAGCCCTAGAGTTCGTACTAGAATAACACCTTAAGACACAAATCAACCAAAACCCTAATGTCACCTTGATACTCCAATGTCACCTCAAGTATCCGTGGGTATGATTATACGATATGCATCACACAATCTCAGATTCATCTATTCAACCAACACAAAGGACCTCAAAGAGTGCCCCAAAGTTCTACCGGGGAATCACAACGAAAACGCATGGCAACCCCTATGCATAGGTTCATGGGCGGAACCCGCAAGTTGATAAACCAAACATACATCAAGTGAATCACGTGATATCCCATTGTCACCACAAATATTCATGGCAAGACATACATCAAGTGTTTTCAAATCTTTAAAGACTCAATCTGATAAGATATCCTCAAAGGGGAAACTCAATCCATTACAAGAGAGTAGAGGGGGGAGAAAACATCATAGGATCCAAATATAATAGCAAAGCTCACGATACATCAAGATCGTATCATCTCAAGAACACGAGAGGGAGAGATCAAACACATAGCTACTGGTACATACCCTCAGCCCCGAGGGAGAACTACTCCCTCCTCGTCATGGAGAGCACCTGGATGATGAAGATGGCCACCGGAGAAGGATTGCCCCCTCCGGCAGGGTGCCGGAATGGGTCTAGATTGGTTTTCGGTGGCTACGGAGGTTTCTGGCGGCAGAACTCCCGATCTATTATCTGTTTTGGAAGTTTTAGGGTACGTGAGTGTATATGGGTGCATGAAGTACGTCGGTGGAGCTTCAGGGGCCCCACAAGGTAGGGTGCGCACCCTAGGGGGGGGGCCCACCCTCATGAGCACCTCCCTTGGCTCCTGACATGGGGTCCAAGTCCATCCGGTAGTTTCCTTCCAAAAATAACTTCTCAAGTTGATTTCGTTCTGTTTCGACTCCGTTTGATATTCCTTTTCTTCGAAACACTGAAATAGGCAAAAAAACAGCAATTCTGGGCTGGGCCTCCGGTTAATAGGTTAGTCCCAAAAATAATATAAAAGTGGATAATAAAGCCCAATATTGCCCAAAACAGTAGATAACATAGCATGGAGTAATCAAAAATTATAGATACATTGGAGACGTATCAAGCATCCCCAAGCTTAATTCCTGCTCATCCTCGAGTAGGTATATGATAAAAACAGAAATTTTGATGCGGAGTGCTACTTGGCATAATTTCAGTATAATTCTTCTTAATTGTGGTATGAATATTCAGATCGAAAGATTCAAGGCAAAAGTTCATATTGACATAAAAATGATAATACTTCAAGCATACTAACTAAGCAATTATGTCTTGTCAAAATAACATGGCGAAAGAAAGTTCATCCCTACAAAATCATATAGTTTAGTCATGTTTCATTTTCGTCACACAAGAATGCTCTCATCATGCACAACCCCGATGACAAGCCAAGCAATTGTTTCATACTTTAGTAAGCTCAAACCTATAAACTTTCACGCAATACATGAGCGCGAGCCATGGATATAGCACTATGGGTGGAATAGAATATAATGAGGGGGGTTATGTGGAGAAGACAAAAAGGAGAAAGTCTCACATCAACGAGGCTAATCAATGGGCTATGGAGATGCCCACCAATTGATGTTAATGCAAGGAGTAGGGATTGCCATGCAACGGATGCACTAGAGCTATAAATGTATGAAAGCTCAACAAAAGAAACTAAGTGGGTGTACATCCAACTTGCTTGCTCACGAAGACCTAGGGCACTTGAGGAGGCCCATTGTTGGAATATACAAGCCAAGTTCTATAATGAAAAATTCCCACTAGTATATGAAAGTGATAACATGAGAGACTCTCTACTATGAAGATCATGATGCTACTTTGAAGCACAAGTGTGGTAAAAGGATAGTAACATTGTCCCTTCTCTCTTTTTCTCTCATTTTTTGGGCCTTTTTTTATGGCCTTTCTCTTTTTTTGGGCCTTCTCTTTTTTTTATGGCCTTTCTTTTTTTTTATTCCTCACTTGGGACAATGCTCTAATAATGATGATCATCACACTTATATTTATTTACAACTCAATGATTACAACTCGATACTAGAACAAAGATGACTCTATATGAATGCCTCCGGCGGTGTACCGGGATATGCAATGAACCAAGAGTGACATGTATGAAAGAATTATGAATGGTGGCTTTGCCACAAATACTATGTCAACTACATGATCATGCTAAGCAATATGACAATGATGAATGTGTCATGATGAACGGAATGATGGAAAGTTGCATGGCAATATATCTCGGAATGGCTATGGAAATGCCATAATAGGTAGGTATGGTGGCTGTTTTGAGGAAGATATAAGGAGGTTTATGTGTGACAGAGTGTATCACGGGGTTTGGATGCACCGGCGAAGTTTGCACCAACTCTCAATGTGAGAAAAGGCAATGCACGGTACCGAAGAGGCTAGCAAGGATGGAAGGGTGAGAGTGTGTATAATCCATGGACTCAACATTAGTCATAAAGAACTCACATAATTATTGCAAAAATCTACAAGTCATCGAAAACCTCGGCACTATGCGCATGCTCCTAGGGGGACAGATTGGTAGGAAAAGACCATCGCTCGTCCCCGACCGCCACTCATAAGGAGGACAATCAAATAACACCTCATGTTTCAAATTTGTTACACAGCGTTTACCATACGTGCATGCTACGGGACTTGTAAACTTCAGCACAAGCATTTCTCAATTCCACAACTACTCAACTAGCACGACTTTGATATTATTACCTCCATATCTCAAAACAATCATCGAGCATCAAACTTCTCTTAGTATTCAATACTCTATATGAAAGTTTTTACAAATCTTGTATACCTAGCATATTAGGATTTTAAGCAAATTACCATGTTATTTAAGACTCTCAAAATAATCTAAGTGAACCACGAGAGTTCATCTATTTCTTCAAAATAAAACTACCACCATGCTCTAAAAGATATAAGTGAAGCACTAGAGCAAACGACAAACTACTCCGAAAGATATAAGTGAAGATCAATGAATGGTCGAATAATTATGCAACTATGTGAAGACTCTCTAACATTTAAGAATTTCAGATATTGGTAATTTATTAAAACAGCAAGCAAAGCAAAATAAAATGACATCTAAGAATAGCAAACATCATGTGAAGAAGCAAAAACTTAGGATCAACCGATACTAACCGATAGTTGTTGAAGAAGAAAGGTGGGATGCCAACCGGGGAATCCCCAAGCTTAGATGATTGAGACTTCTTGAAATATTATATTGGGATGCCTTGGGCATCCCCAAGCTTGAGCTTTTGTGTCTCCTTAATTCCTCTCATATCATGGTCTCCCTAAATCTCAAAAGCTTCATCCACACAAAACTCAACAAGGACTCGTGAGATAAGTTAGTATAAACCATTGCCAAAACCTTATCATACTATACCGTAGCAAATCACTAAAATTATTATTCAGCATTGCATACTAAATGTCTATGCATATTTAATAGTCCTATCCTCAAATAGAACCATTAAAGAAGCAAACAATGCAAACATAACAGCAATCTGCCTAAACAGGACAGTCTGTAAAGAATGCAGCAACATCCATACTTCCCTAGCTCCAAAAATTATGAAATAAAATTCCCACTGTAGTAAATTCATCAGATATTAATATGCAAAAGGTTTCAACATTTTATCACATTCTGAATTTTCTAGGGAATTATTGCCACAGCGGTAAACTTTCTGTTTTCAAACAGCAACACGTGGACTTCTAAAATAGGCATAGTAAAGGCTATCAATGCCACTTTTATTGAAATAAAAGATGCAAAACATTGTTCTAAATAACAGCAAGAAAATCCTAACAAAATAAATTGAGGCTCCAAGCAAAACACATATCATGTGGTAAATAAAAATATAGCTCCAAGTAAAGTTACCGATGAACGAAGACGAAAGAGGGGATGCCTTCCGGGGCATCCCCAAGCTTAGGCTTTTGGTTGTCCTTGAATATTTCCTTGGGGTGCCTTGGGCATCCCCAAGCTTAGGCTCTTTCCACTCCTTGTTCCATAATCCATCAAATCTTTACCCAAAACTTGAAAACTTCACAACACAAAACTTAAAGTAGAAAATCTCATGAGCTCCGTTAGCGAAAGAAAACAAAAGACCACTTCAAGGTACTGTAATGAACTCATTCTTTATTTATATGGGTGTTATACCTACTGTATTCCAACTTATTTATGGTTTATAAACTATTTTACTAGCCATAGATTCATCAAAATAAGCAAACAACACACGAAAAACAGAATCTGTCAAAAACAGAACAGTCTGTAGTAATCTGTAGCTAGCGCAAGATATGGAACCCCAAAAATTCTAAAATAAATTTCTGGACGTGAGGAATTTATATATTAATGATCTTCAAAAAGAATTAACTAAATATCACTCTCCAATAAAAAATGGCAGCTAATCTCGTGAGCGCTAAAGTTTCTGTTTTTTACAGCAAGATCAACAAGACTTTCCCCAAGTCTTCCCAAAGGTTCTACTTGGCACAAACACTAATTAAACACATAAAACCACATCTAAACAGAGGACAGATGAATTATTTATTACTAAACAGGAACAAAAAGCAAGGAACCAAAATAAAGTTGGGTTACCTCCCAACAAGCGCTATTGTTTAACGCCCCTAGCTAGGCATGATGATTTCAATGATGCTCACATAAAGGATAAGAATTGAAACATAAAGAGAGCATCATGAAGCATATTGCTAACACATTTTAAGTCTAACCCACTTCCTATGAATAGGGATTTTGTGAGAAAACAACTTGTGGGAACAAGAATCAACTTGCATAGGAAGGTAAAACAAGCATAACTTCAAAACTTTAAGCACATAGAGAGGAAACTTGATATTATTGCAATTCCTACAAGCATATATTCCTCCCTCATAATAATTTTCAGTAGCATCATGAATGAATTCAACAATATAACCATCACATAAAGCATTCCTTTCATGATCTACAAGCATAGAAATTTCACTACTCTCCACATGAGCAAAATTCTTCTCATGAATAATAGTGGGAGCAAACTCAACAAAATAACTATCATGTGATTGAAAATTAAGATCAAGATGACAAGTTTCATGGTTATAATTATTCTTTAAAGAATACGTGTCATCACAATAATCATCATAGATAGGAGGCATGCTTTCATCATAATAAATTTGCTCATCAAAACTTGGGGAACAAAAAATATCATCTTCATCAAACATAGCTTCCCCAAGCTTGTGGCTTTGCATATAATTAGCATCATGGATATTCAAGGAATTCATACTAACAACATTGCAATCATGCTCATCATTCAAATATTTAGTGCCAAACATTTTATAGATTTCTTCTTCTAGCACTTGAGCACAATTATCCTTTCCATCATACTCACGAAAGATATTAAAAAGGTGAAGCGTATGAGACAAACTCAATTCCATTTTTTATAGTTTTCTTTTATAAACTAAACTAGTGGTAAAACAAGAAACTAAAAGACTCGATTGCAAGATCTAAAGATATACCTTCAAGCACTCACCTCCCCTGCAACGGCGCCAGAAAAGAGCTTGATGTCTACTACACAACCTTCTTCTTGTAGACGTTGTTGGGCGTCCAAGTGCAGAGGTTTGTAGGACAATAGAAAATTTCCCTCAAGTGGATGACCTAAGGTTTATCAATCCGTAGGAGGCGCAGGATGAAGATGGTCTCTCTCAAGCAACCCTGCAACCAAATAACAAAGAGTCTCTTGTGTCCCCAACACACCCAATACAATGGTAAATTGTATAGGTGCACTAGTTCAGCGAAGAGATGGTGATACAAGTGGTATATGGATAGTAGATAAAGGTATTTGTAATCTGAAATTATAAAAACAGCAAGGTAACTAATGATAAAAGTGAGCATAAACGGTATTGCAATGCTAGGAAACAAGGCCTAGGGTTCATACTTTCACTAGTGCAAGTCCTCTCAACAATAATAACATAATTGGATCACATAACTATCCCTCAACATGCAACAAAGAGTCACTCCAAAGTCATTAATAGAGAAGAACGAACGAAGAGATTATGGTAGGGTACGAAACCACCTCAAAGTTATTCTTTCCAATCAATTCGTTGGGCTATTCCTATAAGTGTCACAAACAGCCCTGGAGTTCGTACTAGAATAACACCTTAAGACACAAATCAACCAAAACCCTAGTGTCACCTAGATACTCCAACGTCACCTCAAGTATCTGTGGGTATGATTATACGATATGCATCACACAATCTCAGATTCATCTATTCAACCAACACAAAGGACCTCAAAGAGTGCCCCAAAGTTCTACCGGAGAATCACGACGAAAACGTGTGCCAACCCCTATCCATAGGTTCATGGGCGGAACCCGCAAGTTGATCACCAAAACATACATCAAGTGAATCACGTGATATCCCATTGTCACCACAGATATTCACGGCAAGACATACATCAAGTGTTCTCAAATCTTTAAAGACTCAATCCGATAAGATAACCTCAAAGGGGAAACTCAATCCATTACAAAAGAGTAGAGGGGGGAGAAAACATCATAGGATCCAGATATAATAGCAAAGCTCGCGATACATCAAGATCGTATCATCTCAAGAACACGAGAGGGAGAGATCAAACACATAGCTACTGGTACATACCCTCAGCCCCGAGGGAGAACTACTCCCTCCTCGTCATGGAGAGCACCGGGATGATGAAGATGGCCACCGGAGAAGGATTGCCCCCTCCGGCAGGGTGCCGGAACGGGTCTAGATTGGTTTTCGGTGGCTACGGAGATTTCTGGCAGCGGAACTCCTGATCTATTCTCTGTTTTGGAAGTTTTAGGGTACGTGGGTATATATGGGTGCAGGAAGTACGTCGGTGGAGCTTCGGGGGCCCCACGAGGCAGGGGGCGCGCCCCCACCCTCGTGAGCACCTCCCTTGGCTCCTGACGTGGGGTTCAAGTCCATCTGGTAGCTTTCCTTCCAAAAATAACTTCTCCAGTTGATTTCGTTCCTTTTCGACTCCGTTTGATATTCCTTTTCTTCGAAACACTGAAATAGGCAAAAAACAGCAATTCTGGGCTGGGCCTCCGGTTAATAGGTTAGTCCCAAAAATAATATAAAAGTGGATAATAAAGCCCAATATTGCCCAAAATAGTAGATAACGTAGCATGGAGCAATCAAAAATTATAGATACGTTGGAGACGTATCAAATACTTAGCACATGTAGCATCACCAATGTCCATCATCTCCATTGCCATCTCATAAATTTCAATCCAAGCTTCAGGGGGCTGATCTGCTGGGTAGTTAGGCACCTTACGAGGACACTTGAAATCCTTGGGCAAATGCTCGTTATGCAGAGCCGACACTATACATGGCACACCCATGGTTCTAGAGGTCATGCCTGCCTCCACCGAAGCTGACAGATAAACTGGAGTATATTGATGAGCTGCTTGCTAAGACGCCAGCTCGGCCTCCCGACGCGCTCTGCCCTGATCAACTCAAGTATGAGCATTGGTACCACAACACACCGGGTCATGTCCACGAGGTTGGTTACGACATTGTTCACTGCTTGAAACCTTTGGTGAGTCAATGTGCCTGCTATAACTCCGGCTTGGACGAGGGGTTGAGTGAACCTGCTCGCGACTATAAGAATAAGCCGCCTGTTGAGCCACAGTGGTCTGAAGAAGCTCTCTGGCCCTTCGTGTCTCCATCACCATTGGAGATTCGCCTTCAACTGGTAGAGTCGCCAATCGCGTTGCCGCAGCAATCATATTGTCCAAAGGGTTAGAATAATGACCCGGAGGCATCGGAACATATTGAGGCGGAGTGTTATTCAAACGTGGCGGGTCCACCGCACGTGGCTGAACAGGTGCTCCATTCCCAGGCGCTTCGACCGCCCGGTTCACCACCGGCGGGTCACTGGTTCCTACTCGAGGTGTGTTGAAGAGGTTCCTTGGCTCATAAACCGGTGGTAGATGACTCTAATGTCTCCTCCTCATGATCTTGTTTGAAGCGTTATGATCCAACGTGAGCCGGAAAGACTCTGCCTGAATCCGTTGTGCCTGGGCATCCAAAATAACCCGCTCTGCAGCCATCCTAGCGTTCTCAGCAGCTAGCTCTTCCTTGGCTTGAGCTATCTCATCACACAGCCTTGCCACATCCACCTTGTGTTGTTCCTGGTTGTCCGAGGTTACCTCCACCCCCATCAGAGTTGCCAAGGCCTCCACCAATTCTGTCAAAGCTTGAGCCGGTGGGCGTGCAGTGCCAATAGCACCAGCCGGCGCCGCAACAGCCGAGCTAGAGGTCATAGCCGCGGCGGCTGTTGAAATGAGTGCCGGCTATGCACCGGCCATGAAGATCGCAACCCTATTTGGCAGCTCATAGGGGTCCAGAATACTGTCGCCATCGAAACATCCCCCAAGTCGGGCATCTTGCAATTGATACATTGAATCGGTCTCACCGGTGGACGACTCATCATCAAAGTAGATGACTGTCTCACCATCAGACACAGATCCTTCTCCAATTTCCACCCCATGGGTGAAACCAACAAAGGCACGCTTCACGGCGGGCTGAACCTGGGCGGGTCATGCACGCTGAGCCATCTCAATGATGTCAGTGAAGATGTCCGGCTCAGGGCCCGGTTCACTGATCTTACCGATGAAGGCGTGGATTCCGCCGAAGGGGACCCGGTACCCATACTCGATTGAGCCGGCCTCGGGGCCCTAACCTGCATCATCGATGTAGATCTTGCCGCGACGACTCTTGGTCATCCGGCCCACAATGTATCCCTTGATCCCTTTGAAGCTGCCCTTCAAGAACTCGAAACCACCGTGTGCTGGCCCCACGGTGGGCGCCAACTATCATGGAATTGTCACGGCAGATGTCCTAGCAGAAGGACTTAGTCGTGGAGCCATCGCAGCTAGGTTAGCTTAAAGGGGTTAAACGGGACAAAGGACACCGAGAGTTCATATTGGTTCGGCCCCTTGTGGTGAAGGTAAAGGCCAACTCCAGTTTGGGATTGTATTGCTAGGGTTTCGATTACCAGGGAGCGAATACGCTTGACCTAGTTTTTGATCTCTTGTTTCTTGCCCTAAATCGCCGCTGGGTCGTCCCTTTATATACACAGGTTGACGCCCAGTGGCTCACGGAGTCCCGACCAGCTCATACACAACGTGTCCAGCTCGGTGACTAACTATGCATGCCTTACAACACAAGTCATACATACATGGCGGTTCATCCTCCCGGGCCTTAAGTCTCCTCTGGGTCTTGGGCCGTCAATGGGCTCATATGATCCACCATCTTCATTGGTAAACCGCCAGTGGTATGACCCGGCCCCTCTTGGGCGGTTCATACCCAGTAGTCATATCCCCAACACTGTAGGTCTTCTAGCCTCCTCTCCAAGTCTCCTGGGTGTCTTCTGGTCCAGGAAAAATCACTGTAAAGTTTTACTCCGTTTGGACTCCGTTTGATATTCCTTTTATGCAAAACTCAAAAACAAGGAAAAAAACAAAAACTGGCACTAGGCTCTAGGCTATAGGTTAATAAGTTAGTCCCAAAAAATAATATTAAATAGCATATTAATGCATATAAAACATCCAAAACAGATAATATAATAGCATGGAACAATAAAAATTATAGATACGTTGGAAACGTATCAAGCATCCCCAAGCTTTATTCCTGCTTGTCCTCGAGTAGGTAAATGATGAAAACGGTATTTTTGATGTGGAATGCTACCTAACATATTTATCCATGTAATCTTCTTTATTGTGGCATGAATATTCAGATCCATAAGATTCAAAACAGAATTTAATATTGACATAAAAACAATAATACTTCAAGCATACTAATAAAGCAATCGTGTCTTCTCAAAATAACATCGCAAAATAAAGTTATCCCTACAAAATCATATAGTCTGGATATGCTCCATCTTCATCACACAAAGTATTTCATCATGCACAACCCGGATGACAAGCCAAGCAATTGTTTCACACTTTAGTATTCTCAAACTTTTTCAACTTTCACGCAATACATGAGCATGAGCCATGGATATAACACTATAGGTGGAATAGAATATGGTTGTTGTGGAGAAGACAAAAAGAAGGAGAAAGTCTCACATCAACTAGGTGTATCAATGGGCTATGGAGATGCCCATCAATAGATATCAATGTGAGTGAGTAGGGGTTGCCATGCAACTGATGCACTAGAGCTATAAGTTTATGAAAGCTCAAAAAGAAACTAAGTGGGTGTGCATCCAACTCGCTTGCTCATGAAGACCTAGGGCAATTTGAGGAAGCCCATCATTGGAATATACAAGCCAAGTTCTATAATGAAAAATTCCCACTAGTATATGAAAGTGACAAATAGGAGACTCTCTATCATAAAGAACATGGTGCTACTTTGAAGAACAAGGGTGGAAAAGGGATAGTAACATTGTCCCTTCTCTCTTTTCTCTCATTTTTTGGTGGGATTATTTGGCCTCTTTTCTTTTATTTGGGCTTCTTTGGCCTCTTTTATTTTTTATAAAGTCCGAAGACTCATCCCAACTTGTGAGGGAATCATAGCTTCCATCATCCTTTACTCACATGGGACAATGCTCTAATAATGATGATCATAACACTTCTATTTACTTACAACTCGATACTAGAACAAAATATGACTATATGAATGCCTCTGGTGGTATACCGGGATGTGCAATGATCAAGGGTGACATGTATAAAAATTATGAACGATGGTGTCGGTGTACAAAAACAGGGGTACACTTTTTGTACCCCTATAACTGTGCACGGGCAGTCTGAGCCACGGGCACCACCACACTGAGCAAGGCAAGGGGGGTGAGCCAACGTAAGGCCGAAGCTCAAGAGAAGCAGAACGATGCCAAGACCAAGACCACAAAGAGCAAAGGGGACGGAGCGCCCCCCCGGCAAGATCCTTGTCGGGAGGCGGTTTTAGCAAACCTGGCAAGACCCTTGTCGTGGCAGCTCGCCCCACACCTGCGGAGTGAGTCACCCTTGAGTCCACTGCCCCCATGGGGCAAGGATTCGGGAGACATCCTCGTGGTGGCATGCGGATCTTTGTGAAGACATTCAAGATCAGATACACCCTTTAGAAGATGATGATCCTTGGCGGGATCCCAGCCAAGGAGGACCACAAGGCCCCCGGCAAGAGCCTTGCCGGGGATGACAGCAGGCGCCACGGCAAGACCCTTCCCGGGGCCCCGGCAAGGCCCTTGCCAAGGACACCCGTAGGTCCACCATCAGGCCCACGCCAGTCAAACCTCCACTGCCATTCGCATGCAGCTGCCGACCCAACCAGCTGGGCAGGCACCTGCGTGGCGGCATGCGGATCTTCGTGGAGACCCACCACTGCGCCACCTCAGCTGCCTGCCTGCCTACATGGCACCGCGGGCACCGCTGGCCAGGGCGTGTGTCGACACGAGAGGGAGCGGCGACGGACGAGATAGGGCTCTCCCCCGTCCCCGATAAAGCAAGGACACCTGGGCAAGACGCATTAAATGCGCCTTGTCCTATAATGCGATGGATAACCTCACATCACTGTACCCTTTCCACCTCCTGTGTGCCACTGTGGCAACCACTTTCCTATAAAAGGAGGCCCGAGGCGACTAGGAGGAGGATTCAGCTTTTTGGAGCTCCTCACGCCCCATAGCTAGCTCAAGAACACAGATATACAGTCCACCAAAGCAGGAGTACGGTTTTACGCATCCTCGCAGCCCGAACCTGGATAAACGAACCGTGTGCTATCTGTTTGATATGCTCTTCTCATGACCCCGTGCCCCGCAACCGTAGTAGGGATTCTTGTGATCCCATAGGTGTCGTTCCCACCGACATCTTTGGCGCGCTAGGTAGGGTGCGCAGTTGTGAGAATCGGCTTTAGCAGTTAGTTCGACGCTTCTTCATCGTCATGGCGCCCAAGAAGAAGAAGACGATGGCGGTTGGCCCGTCGGAAGCCGGACATCCCGTCCTAACGCGGGCGAACAGCGGACCGGTCGCAGAAAGGACCCGGGGCGCCGTTCGCAAACACCAACACCGTCCCAGCAGCCGGAGTTTGGGAGGCGGCAATGTTCGTGCGCCTGGTAACGGGCCGCACGCCACCAAATCCAAAGACGGAGCCAGGCCCTCCGCGGGTGGCGCGGGGCCTTCAAGATCGCTACCACCCCACCCGAAGGTGATGCGAGGGCCTCCAAGACTCCCACGCCGGTGCCGACGGCGCACTCCTCTCAAGCGGCACGCGACGAACGGCGTAATCACGCCGAAGACCCTGGGCGTCGCCGCGGGAAAAGCCCCGAGCGCCACTCCCGGGAGGTAGAAGACCTGCCCGCTCGTCGAGGCGCTGGTGAAGATGGCATGCGGCCGTGGGGTCGTGATAGAGCTCCTTTTGACATGGTCAGAAGTCGAAGCGCGTCGCGATCCATGCAGGTTTCGCTGCCACCAACGCCAGCAGAAGCCCTGGCGCGCGTGCAGTTGCTCCTCGATTTTCCTCCCACTATGGGGAAACTCGAGGAATGGAGAGCCACTATCCGAAGCCTTGTTGCGGTGGCCAACAAAGACGGATCGAGTCCGGTGGAGCCTCCGGGTCGACGCTCCGACGGAGTCCCACGCACCAGTGGCAGGAAAGCCGGCGGCGCCACGACCACGGTGCACTCGCCTCCTCCTCGCCCGGTACCGCGGACGCCAGCCCGTCGCGATGTTGCGGGCGACAAAATCTCCATAGCGTCGTCCGACCCACGGACCCACTGTGACCAGCACCAAGTCCTTTGGGAACGATAACATGAAGACGCTCGAACCACTATCGAGCGCCGGAGCGGAGCACGCCACCAGTCAGACAGGCGAGCAGGGCCTGCTGTGAACCACCCGGCACTGGAGAGCCCTAGAGGCCTACCTTACGAGGTAGGCTGTCCGGCTTTTACACGTGAGCTGCGGCAGTTCTAGTGGCCCACTCACCGCACCTTCAAACCTGACGTGGGCTAAAAGTACAGCGGCAAGACCCACCCGTCCGAGTTCCTCAGCATCTACACCATTGCGATGCAAGCTGCTGGAGCCCGCGACGATAAGGTGCTTGCGAATTACTTTTTGTTGGCTCTTAAACCCAACGCCATGTCATGGTTGATGCACTTGCCGGTAGACTCTATTTTCCTCCTGGTCGGATTTGTGCCATGAGTTTGTGGGTGCCTTTACTGGAGGCCACCAAGCCCATGGCCAAGCGAGTGACCTGCACGTCATTCCCCAGAAGGGAGGCGAGAGTCTCCGCAAGTATATACAGAGGTTCAGCCGGATACAGTAGAATATCCCTGATGTTCACCCTGCCGCCATCATCAGCGCGTTTCATCAGAACGTGCGTAACCGCAAGATGCGCGAAGAGCTGGCAATGAACAAGGTGAAAGATGTAGCAGAACTCTATGTTCTTGCTGACAGATGTGCCCGAGCTGAAGAGGGAAGGAAGTACCCCGGCGAAGACGCCGGCATGGAAACCGACTCCTCAGATGAAGATACTACCGCCCCGGCGAAGAAGGGCCGGCGCCGCAACAGGAAGCGCAAAGGTAAAGTCGTGCTTGCTGCCGAGGGATCTGATGACACCGGCTCCACCAAGAAAACCAAGGCATATGACCCCGGCAAGGAAATTGCCGGATGTGTCGCCTGCTGGGCCTTGGCGGTTGTCGAGAAGCCAGGAAACTCCGACAAGCGATACTGCAAGATCCATCGCACCAAAGGCCATGCTCTCCAAGACTGCTGGCAGGTTGAGCTCCTCGCTGAGAAGCAGAGGGCTGAATATGAGAGGCGGGACAAGGAGAAGGGCCAAGACGGTGCTAAGGGGTCCGGCAAGAAGCGTGACGACCAGGCGGGCCGTCGCGGCAAGGATAAACAACAAGAGAGGCCCGCCCGGGGCCGTGATAAAAAGCCAGAAGACGACGATCATGAAGAGGACGACGAATCTGGCGACCAAGAGTTTCAGAAAGCTACAGAGGCCATGTGCATCGACGGCGGCGCCTCGTTGCATACTTCTCACCGCCAACTTAAACAGTGGGCGCGAGAGATTACAGCGGCAGAGCCGTCGTTTGATGCCCAAAGGCCGCTGAAGTGGTCCAGCACACCTATCATTTTTGACACTGAGGATCACCCTGATCGCACTACTGCAGTCGGGTGCTTGCCATTGTTGGTTTCACCAACAATACGCAACCTCAAGGTGACAAAGATGCTAGTCGATGGCGGGGCCGGTCTGAACTTAATCTTGCTTGCCGTGATCGAGAAACTGCAGATTCCTAATGGAGACCTCGAAGAGACGGGCACGTTTCAGGGGGTCAACCCGGGAAGAAGCCAACCTAAGGGAAAGGTCACGCTGCCCGTGACTTTTGGAAGTGATCTAAACTACAGGACGGAGAGGATCGTGTTTGATGTTGCCAAGATCCCCTTGCCCTACAACGGGATCCTTGGCCGCCCAGCGCTGGCTAAGTTCATGGCGGCGTCACACTACGCCTACAACACCCTGAAGATGCCAGGACCCGTGACGATCATCACCATCCCCTCCGATAAGAAAGATGCGCTGATTTGCGCTGACCAACTATACCAGCAAGCAGTTGCAGCAGCTGCCGCCACTAGGGCACTTGCTCCTGCCGCTGGGACCCCAGGGGGAAGAAGAAGAAGACCGGTGAGACCTCGGACACCCACTCCGGCAAGCGCACCTCTCCGGAGTGTAGCGCTCCCGTCGGGGACGTGCCAGAGAGCTCCACCGGCAGAAACAAGAAGCCCAGGGCCATACCTCCGGGAACCAAGAAGGTTTCTGTCAATGAGGACGGCACGGGAGGGGCTTTCACCATAAGCTCCACCCTTGACGACAAATAGGAAGACGCGCTCGTCACCTTCCCATGGGCGAATGTCGGTGTGTTCCCAGGGAGGTGATTGAGCACCACCTTGCTGTCTGTCCTCATGCGCGGCCCGTCAAGCAGAAGGTCAGAAAGCAAGCTTTGGAACGACAAGAGTTCATCACAGAGGAGATCCGGAAACTGGAAGCAGCGGGTTTGGTGAGAGGAGTGCTCCATCCAACGTGGTTGGCCAATCCGGTCGTAGTGCGCAAGGCTAATGGGAAGTGGAGGCTGTGTATTGATTACACAGATATCAATAAGGCTTGTCCTAAGGACCCCTTCCTGTTGACGTGCATCAACTAGATTGTTGACTCTACAGCTGGGTGTGATCTGTTGTCATTCCTCGATGCCTACTCCGGCTACCACCAGATCTTCATGACAAGAGAAGACGAAGAGAAAACAACATTCATCACCCCATGTGGTACATATTGTTTCATGCAAATGCCTTTCGGGCTGAAGAGTGCTGGTTCGACATTTGCAAGGGCGGTCCAGATTGGTTTTGAACCCCAGCTCCATAGAAATATGGAAGCTTATATGGATGACATAGTGGTCAAAACCAAGGACAGGGCAACCCTCATACCGGATTTGCAAGAAACATTTGCAAACCTACGCAAGATCAATCTCAAGTTGAACCCTGAGAAGTGCATCTTTGGCGTCCCGTTCGGCAAGCTTCTCGGGTTCTTTGTGTCACAGCGTGGGATAGAGGCCAATCCGGACAAGATCAAAGCTATAGAGCAGATTGAAGCACTCAAGCGAATCAAGGATGTGCGTCGGCTTGCTGGTTGCGTCGCCGCCATGGGCAGATTCATTTCCAAGTCTGCCAAGCGCGCCCTTCCCTTTTTCAAGATCCCAAAAAGGCGGGCCCGATGAAGTGGACGCCAGAAGCCGAAGCAGCATTGCAAGATTTGAAAAAGTACCTCTCCTCCGCGCCAATACTAGTTGCGCCTAGGCCACAGGAGCCGTTGCTGCTATACCTGGCGGTGACGAACCAGGTGGTCAGCGCCGCACTAGTGGCGCAGAGAGAGGATGACGACGAGGTAATGGCAGCAACAGAGCCCGACACCACCAATGCAGAGATGACACAGCCACTTGAAGTGCCACCGAAGAAGAAGAAAATGATGCAGCACCCGGTCTACTTTGTTAGTTCCCTCCTGCAGGGAGCTAGATCAAGGTACTCCGGTGTGCAGAAACTGCTCTTCGGCCTTCTTATGGCCTCGAGGAAGCTGCATCACTACTTCCAGGCACACGAGATCACTGTCGTCACTCGCCTCCCTCTGCAACAGATATTGCACAATCCAGATGCAACGGGAAGAATTGTGGAATGGGCACTGGAGCTGTCCAGCTTTGGCCTCAAGTTTGAAAGTACTTCGACGATTCAGAGCCGAGTCCTGGCGGAGTTCATTGCGGAATGGACCGCAACGCCTGATGAAGAAGCCCAAGAGACTACTCTCCCCAGCAAGGAGGCAAGTTATAGTTGGACCATGTACTTTGATGGAGCTTTCTTCCTACACGGCGTCGGGGCTGGCGTACTACTTGTCGCGCCCACCGGAGAGCACCTCAAGTACGTGATCCAGATGCACTTCCCCAGGGAGGTGTCAACAAACAATACGGCAGAGTACGAAGGGCTGCTTGCCGGTCTTAGGATCGCGGTGGACCTCGGAATCAAGAAGCTCATCGTCAGGGACGACTCGCAGCTCGTCGTCAAGCAAGTCAACAAGGACTACTAGAGCCCGTTGATGAAGGCCTACATCGATGAAGTGAGAAAGCTGGAAGAGCGTCTCGACGGTATACAGGCTGAATACGTTCCCCGAGCGGAGAACGATATCGCCGATTACCTGTCAAAATGCGCTGCCCTCAAGCTACCTGTGGAACCAGGTACCTTTGTGCTCCATCTAACTCAGCCATCCGTTGATCCATCAACAGAGCAGAACAAGAGGAGGAAATCAGGACCCGGCAATCCCGTCGAGCTCCCCGGAGCCGCCGGTAAGGATGTTGCCAGGGACACTGAGCCCGCCACGAGACGGCTAGCTCCGGCGGAGCGTCAAGCTCTTGCCGTCAAGACAACCGCTCCTATAGAGGAGGAAATGCCTTTAGTCCTCGCCGTCGAGCCCCAGGCTCCAGTGTGGGCACAACATACCGTCCGATTCCTCCAAACAGGGGAACTTCCTGAAGAGCAGGAAGAAGCGGAAAAAGTAGCCCGTCGCTCTACCATGTACCAGTTCGTCGATGATGTACTGTACAGAAAGAGGCCGAACGGTGTGAAATTGAAGTGTATCCCTCGGGAGGAAGTACTGGAGCTGTTGGCGGAGATACACGGAGGCATATGTGGATCCCACATCGGGTCAAGGGCCCTTGCCGGCAAGGCATTTCGGCAAGGTTCCTTCTGGCCCACCGCCCTCCAGGATGCGACGACACTAGTCACCAGGTGTGAAGCGTGTCAGTTCCATTCAAAGAAGCTTCATCAGCCAGCTCAAGCCCTTCAAACCATTCCTCTCTCCTGGCCCTTGTCGGTCTGGGGGCTCGACATACTGGGCCCTTTCCCCCGCGCTGTCGGGGGCTTTGAGTACTTGTACGTTGCAATTGACAAGTTCACAAAGTGGCCGGAGGTGGAGGCAGTGAGGAAGGTCACAGCTCAGTCAGCCGTCAAGTTCTTCAAGGGACTAGTGTGCCGTTTTGGTGTACCCAACAGGGTCATCACCGACAACGGCACACAGTTCACAAGCCGCACCTTCATGCAATATATCCAAGACCTCGGCAGCAAAGTCTGTTTCGTTTCCGTTGCTCACCCACGAAGCAATGGTCAAGCTGAGAGGGAAAATGCTGAAGTACTGCGAGGCTTAAGGACCAAGACCTTTGACAGGCTGCACAAGAGTGGAAGGCACTGATTGATGAGTTGTCGACGGTTCTTTGGTCGATCAGGACGACGCCAAATCGAGCCACCGGCCAGACACCCTTTGCCCTGTTATACGAGACAGAAGCAGTTCTCCCCACTGAACTCATATACGGGTCACCTCGAGTGCTCGCTTATGATGAGCTTGAGCAAGAGCAACTGCGGCAAGATGATGCAATGCTCCTTGAGGAAGATCGTCTTCGGCCGGCTGTGAGAGCAGCATGCTACCAGCAAGCCTTGCGCCGCTACCATAGCCGCAAGGTTCATGCCTGGAGCCTTGAGGAAGGCGACCTTGTCCTTCGGCGCGTTCAATCGGCCAAGAATTCCAACAAGTTGATGCCAAAGTGGGAAGGCCCTTATCGGGTAATACGAGTCACCAGGCCTGGTGCAGTCCGCCTGGAGACCGAAGATGCCGTTCCGATGAGTAACTCCTGGAACATTGAGCATCTTCGCAAGTTTTACCCATGAGGCGCGGCTTGCCGGGCCCCCCAGCAAGCCACCTTTTGTACAAGCATTGCCGATGATGCATGTAACCCTTTGTACAAAGCCAGGCGCAGACCCTGAGCATAAATAAATGAAGCGCTGGAGCCCTAAGTTATAGCATGCATGCTAGGTCGAGTCTCGTCCTTGGTTAGGGTTGATAGTGCTTAGCAGCGACTAACCCCTATCTTAGAGGTCGAGTGTGCATCTCTTTGCCGTTCTTTCATCTTCTTTGGTTCGCAGGACTCACAGATATCCTTGTCGGATCACTTAAGGACAAAAAAGAGAAGAGGGACAGACCAGCATCTAGACCCCAGCAAGCCAGTATTGCCGGGGGCTGCTAGAGCAAAGATTCACCCACGGCAAACCAGAGTTGCCGGGGGCTACAGCTTCAGATAAGTTCTTCATCCCTTATCATGCATTCCCTTATGGACTGAGGTATGTGAAACCTCGTTTTTTTTTTCTAAAGCTACCGTGCTCCCCTAACTCTAGGCCCTAGGGCTCGTTCCTGGGGCCAGGTTTGGTCGTAGTCGCGGCAGCGAGAGGATGAAACAAGGAGCCTGAACCCACCTCATCCCTGCCTCCTCCAAAGGTGTGAGAAAGGTCGAGCGAAGTGGGGAGACGGCAAGGCCTGTTGCCGGGCAAGGAAATGTTTATCTTAAAGATATCAAGGATTTACTCCTTGTCATGGGTTCTACCCACAAACAAATGACCCGGCAAGCATCCCTTTTTCATTAAAAACATTCCACTCAGGTACAGTCCATAGGGAATGAAAAACATGAATGATGGGATTACAAGTTTTAAATTCAGCTAAGGCCCGAAGGCTTACAAACTAAAAAGAGATAAGGTGCCCGTAATCCCTTTCTTGTCCCTCTCCTCAGGAGGCAGGTCAAGGAGGCGAAAAGGGCAAAAGGGGCACCTAGGCGAGCTACAGGTGGCAGAAGACACCAAGAGAACATCTTGGTGGCCGTCCAAAGGCTGGATGGTGATGGCAGCGCCGGAAGCAGAGCTCGAAGATGAGTCGGCAGGACGTCAGCACGTGTCGAAGGCGTCGGTGCCCGCGTACTCCGATTTGACGGCCTTGCCGCCCGCCCTCTTCCTCTGCCGCAGCCTCCCAATGCCAGCCGCCCAAGGAGACGACCCCGAGGAGTTCAGGGAGCCGGCGACATGGATGATGGGGTCGCCGGTGCCGCACGGAGCGGCGCCCGACACCTAATCGAACCCGTCATCCTGCCGCCTACTACCCTTGTCGTTGCTGCCGCTGTCCTCCTCGTCACTCTCGCCCGAGGAGGAGTCTTCTCTATCAGAAGAGCTCTCCACGCAGCACCTTGCATGGGTCCCGAAGCACCCAAAGACCTTGACGGACAGAAGGCCACCCTCCATCAGCTTGAAATGGAGAGTGAGCCCCTCCGTCAAGCGGTGGATATGAGCGAACGTCTTCCATCCTCGACGAAGATACATCACGTGAGGGGCTGGGAAGTCGACGCGAACCCGCGTGCCGCTGATCCCACAGCCCCTCATGTGCAGCCGCAGCGACTCCGGCGGATCCAGCTCCATCTCCTGCGCGAATGGAGTCGGGAGATGAAGGCGATGGCGAGGCGGCCAGCGCAGCCTGACGAAGAACTCACAAGGGTCATCCCCAATGTGGCCCTCCATGGGGGGAGGAACTGCTGGCGGAGGCGAGGCCGGCGCACCGCCCCGTCCTCCTCTTCCCCGAGCGCCTCGGCCTCGCCCATGGCCTCGCCCCCCCCTTCCCCTCGCGGTTGGCTCTGCCCCCGCTGGTGCAAGAGAAGGAGGGACGCGTTGTCGAGCGGCGACCCTCGCCGCCACCGTTGAAGGACCAGGATTCCCTCTCTCCATGGCGGATGGAAGAGGGGAGCAGAAGCTGAAGGAAGGAGGAGATGAAGGAATGTGGGACGCCATCCTCCCCCTCCCACTCTTTATAAAGGAACGGGGTGGGGGCTCGGCCGCCCCGCTCAGCCAATCAAGACGCGGAAGGTGTAGGGAACTGGGACCGACCCGCCGCCCCAGCCCGCGGCGGCCCGGTTTCCCGCCTCCACCGTTCGCCACCCCAAGCGCATGAGAGCCACGTGGCAGGTGTGCAGGACCGAGGCGACGGGTGAGGCGACCTCTCCCCACCCCGTGATCGTAGGGAGTGGACGCCTTGAAGACCACGCCTCGGCCCCATTCAGTAAATGGGTCGCGCCTCCACGCCTCCCTCCGTTCATGGGGAGGGCGCGAACCGCCCCCTTTACTACGACATGATGCATGCATGCAGAGCTCAGCCCCACGCATGCCACCCACGTCACACACGCCTCCCCACGCCGCGCCACGCGCGGGAAGCGTGGGAAGCACAGCGCGCCAAGAAACTTACCGCGGTAAAAACCGCCCCGCCTGCCCGCGCACCGTTTTTGGGCCTAGCCCAACGACGTGATTGCGCTTACGTGTGGCCTAGGCCCGGGGGCTCCTGTCGGTGTACAAAAAGAGGGGTACACTTTTTGTACCCCTATAACTGTGCACGGGTAGTCTGAGCCATGGGCACCACCACACTGAGCAAGGCAAGGGGGGTGAGCCACGGTAAGGCCGAAGCTCAGGCGAAGCAGAACGACACCAAGACCAAGACCACAAAGTGCAAAGGGGACGGAGCGGACCCCTCGGCAATATCCTTTCCGGGAGGCGGTTTTAGCAAACCCGGCAAGACCCTTGCCGTGGCAGCTCGCCCCACACCTACGGAGTGTGTCACCCTTGAGTGCACTGCCCCCATGGGGCAAGGATTCGGGAGACATCCCCGTGGTGGCATGCGGATCTTTGTGAAGACATTCAAGATCAGATACACCCTTTAGAAGATGATGATCCTTGGCGAGATCCTAGCCAAGGAGGACCACAAGGCCCCAGGCAAGAGCCTTGCCGGGGATGACAGCAGGCGCCACGGCAAGGCCCTTGCCAAGGACACCCGTAGGGCCACCATCAGGCCCACGCCAGTCAAACCTACACCGCCGTTCGCATGCAGCTGCCGACCCAACCAGCTGGGCAGGCACCTGCGTGGCGGCATGCGGATCTTCGTGGAGACCAACCACTGCGCCACCTCAGCTGCCTGCCTGCCTACATGGCACCGCGGGCGCCGCTGGCCAGGGCGCGTGTCGACACGAGAGGGAGCAGCGACGGACGAGACAGGGCTCTCCCCCGTCCCCGATAAAGTAAGGACACCTGGGCAAGACGCATTAAATGCGCCTTGTCCTGTAATGCAAGGGATAACCTCACATCACTGTACCCTTTCCACCTCCTGTGTGCCACTTTGGCAACCCCTTTCCTATAAAAGGAGGCCCGAGGCGACCAGGAGGAGGATTCGGCTTTTTGGAGATCCTCACGCCCCATAGCTAGCTCAAGAACACAGATATACAGTCCACCAAAGCAGGAGTAGGGTTTTACGCATCCTTGCGGCCCGAACCTGGATAAACGAACCGTGTGCTATCTATTTGATCCGCTCTTCTCACGACCCCGCGCCTCGCAACCGTAGTAGGGATTCTTGTGATCCCATAGGTGTCGTTCCCACCGTCAGGTGGCCTTGCCACAAATACTATATCAACTACATGATCATGCAAAGCAATATGACAATGATGGTGCGTGCCATAAGGTAGTTATTTCCCTCAGTGATGAGACCAAGGTTATCGAACAAGTAGGAGAACCATGCAACACTACATGAACGGCACCTGCACACAAATAACAAATACTCCCAACCCGACGTATTAAAGGGGTTGTCAATCCCTTTCGGGCAACGGCGCCAGAAATTGGCAAATGGACGTGAGAAAGTTGTAATAAATTGATAGATAGACCGCCAAATAAAATAAGTGCAGCAAGGCATTTTTGTATTTTTGGTTTAATAGATCTGAAAATAAAAGCAAAAAAATAGATCGCAAAGGCAAATATAATGAAGAAGAGACCCGGGGCCGTAGATTTCACTAGTGGCTTCTCTCGAGAAAATAGCAAACGATGGGTAAATGAATTACTGTTGGGCAATTGATAGAACTTCAAATAATCGTGATGATATCCAGGCAATGATCATTATATAGGCATCACGTCCAAGATTAGTAGACCGACTCTGCCTGCATCTACTACTATTACTCCACACATCGACCGCTATCCAGCATGCATCTAGTGTATTAAGTTCATGGAGAAACGGAGTAATGCAATAAGAATGATGACATGATGTAGAAAAGATCTATTTATGTAGAAATAGACCCCATCTTTTTATCCTTAATGGCAACGATACATACGTGTCAGTTCCCCTTCTGTCACTAGGATCAAGCACCGTAAGATCGAACCCATCACAAAGCACCTCTTCTCATTGCAAGATAAATAGATCAAGTTGGCCAAACAAAACCCAAATATCGGAGAAGAAATACGAGCCTATTAGCAATCATGCATATAAGAGATCAAAGAAGACTCAAATAAGTTCCATGGATAAAAAGATAGATCTGATCATAAACTCAAAGTTCATCAGATCCAACAAACACACCGCAAAAAGAGTTACATCATATGGATCTCCAAGAGACCATTGTATAAAGAATCAATCCAGAGAGAGGAAGCCATCTAGCTACTAACTGCGGACCCGAAGGTCTACAAAAGACTACTCACGCATCATCGGAGAAGCACCAACGGACATGATGAACCCCTCCATGATGGTGTCTAGATTGGATCTGATGGTTTTGGAACTTGCGGTGGCTAGGATTGATTTTTGTTGACTCCCCAAGGGTTTCTGGTATATTGGGGTATTTATAGAGCAAAGAGGCAGTTCGGGAGGCCACCGAGGTGGGCACAACCCACCTAGGCGTGCCTGGGAGCCCAGGCGCGCCCTGGTGGGTTGGGTCCCCCTCGAGGCACCCCCTAGGCGCTTCTCCGGCCCACCGGATGTCTTCTGGTCCAAAAAAATCCACAAAAAGTTTCACTGTGTTTGGTCTCCGTTTGGTATTGATTTCCTGAGTAGTTTCGTTTGTTCCTGAGGACATTGGGAGAAGTCTTGTTATAAGTAATCATGTGGATTTGGTATTTGTTTCATATTTTGATAAGATGTATGTTGTCTCTCCTCTAGTGGTGTTATGTGAACATCGACTACATGAAACTTCACCATGATTTGGGCTAGGGGAAGGCATTGGGAAGTAATAAGTAGATGATGCGTTGCTAGAGTGACAGAAGCTTAAACCCTAATTTATGTGTTGCTTCGTAAGGGGTGATTTGGATCCATATGTTCATGCTATGGTTAGATTTATCTTAATTCTTCTTTCATAGTTGCGGATGCTTGCGAGAGGGGTTAATTGTAAGTGGGAGGCTTGTCCAAGGAAGGGCAGCACCCAGGCACCAGTCCACCCATATATCAAATTATCAAAGTAGCAAACGTGAATCATATGAGCATGATGAGAACTAGCTTGACAATAATTCCCATGTGTCCTCGGGAGCGCTTTGCTTCATATAAGAGTTCGTTCAGGCTAGTCCTCTGCTACAAAAAGGATTGGGCCACCTTGCTTCACCTTGTTTACTTTTGTTACTTGTTACTCATTACGAATTATCTTATCACACAACTATCTGTTATCGATGATTTTAGTGTTTGCAGAGCATACCTTGCTGAAAACTGCTTGTCATTTGCTTCTGCTTGCTACCTCTTGAGCACTGCGTTGGTTTTCCCTGAAGAGGAAGGGATGATGCAGCAAAGTAGCGTAAGTATTTCCCTCAGTTTTTGAGAACCAAGGAATCAATCCAGTAGGAGGCTATGTGCGAGTCCCTCGTACCTGCACAAAACAAATAAATCCTCGCAACCAACACAAATAGGGGTTGTCAATCCCTATAAGGGCACTTACAAGAGTGAGATCTGATAGATATGATAAGATAATATTTTTGGTATTTTTATGATAAAGATGCAAAGTAAAATAAAGGCAAAGTAAATAGCAAAGGAAATAACTAAGTAGTAGGAGATTAATATGATGAAGATAGACCCGGGGGGCATAGGTTTCACTAGTGGCTTCTCTCGAGAGCATAAGTATTCTACGGTGGGTGAACAAATTACTGTTGAGCAATTGACAGAATTGAGCATAGTTATGAGAATATCTAGGTATGATCAAGTATATAGGCATCACATCCGAGACAAGTAGATCGACTCCTGCCTGCATCTACTACTATTACTCCACTCATCGACTGCTATCCAGCATGCATCTAGAGTATTGAGTTAAAAATAGAGTAACGCCTTAAGCAAGATGACATGATGTAGAGGGATAGACTCATGCAATATGAAGAAAACCCCATCTTGTTATCCTCGATGGCAACAATACAATACGTGCCTTGCTGCCCCTACTATCACTGGGAAAGGACACCGAAAGATTGAACCCAAAGCTAAGCACTTCTCCCATTGCAAGAAAGATCAATCTAGTAGGGCAAACCAAACTTATAATTCGAAGAGACTTGCAAAGATAACCAATCATACATAAAAGAATTCAGAGAACATTCAAATATTATTCATAGATAGACTTGATCATAAACCCACAATTCATCAATCTCAACAAACACGCCGCAAAAAGAAGATTACATCGAATAGTTCTCCACAAGAGAGGGGGAGAACATTGTATTGAGATCCAAAAAGAGAGAAGAAGCCATCTAGCTACTAACTATGGACCCGTAGGTCTGAGGTAAACTACTCACACTTCATCGGAGGGGCTATGGTGTCGATGTAGAAGCCCTCCGTGATTGATGCCCCCTCCGACGGAGCTCCGCAACAGGCCCCAAGATGGGATCTCGTGGATACAGAAAGTTGCGGTGGTGGAATTAGGTTTTTGGCTCCATACCTGATCGTTTGGAGGTATGTAGGTATATATAGGAGGAAGGAGTACGTCGGTGGAGCAACAGGGGGCCCACGAGGGTGGAGGGCGCGCCTGGGGGGGTAGGCGCGCCCCCCTACCTCGTGGCCTCCTCTTTTCTTTCTTGACGTAGGGTCCAAGTCTCCCTGGTCATGTTCGTTGAGAAAATCACGTTCCCGAAGGTTTCATTCCGTTTGGACTCCGTTTGATATTCCTTTTCTTCGAAACCCTAAAACAGGCAAAAACAACAATTCTGGGTTGGGCCTTCGGTTAATAGGTTAGTCCCAAAAATAATATAAAAGTGGATAATAAAGCCCAATAATGTCCAAAACAGTAGATAATATAGCATGGAGCAATCAAAAATTATAGATACGTTGGAGACGTATCACTGCTCCTCGTTGGGTTCGACACTCTTACTTATCGAAAGGACAACGATAGATCCCATATACTTGTGGGTCATCAAGACTCTTTTCTGGCGCCGTTGCCGGGGAGTGAAGCGCCTTTGGTAAGTGGAATTTGGTAAGGAAACATTTATATGGTGTGCTGAAATTTACTGTCACTTGTTACTATGGAAAATAATCCTTTGAGGGGTTTGTTTGGGGTATCTTCACCCCGACCGGAAGAGAAAAGAGTTGCTCCTCAACCCACTTCACCTACTGAAAATATTTATTATGAAATTCCTTCGGGTATGATAGAGAAAATGCTAGCTAACCGAGGGAGTCCTGGATTAGGGGGTCTCCGGACAGCCGGACTATATCCTTTGGCCGGACTGTTGGACTATGAAGATACAAGATTGAAGAATTCGTCCCGTGTCCGGATGGGACTCTCCTTGGCGTGGAAGGCAAGCTTGGCAATACGGATATGTAGATCTCCTCCCTTGTAACCGACTCTATGTAACCCTAGCCCCCTCCTGTGTCTATATAAACCGGAGGGTTTAGTCCGTAGGACAACAACAATCATACCATAGGCTAGCTTATAGGGTTTAGCCTCTACGATCTCGTGGTAGATCAACTCTTGTAATACTCATATCATCAAGATCAATCAAGTAGGAAGTAGGGTATTACCTCCATCAGGAGGGCCCGAACCTGGGTAAACATTGTGTCCCCCGCCTCCTGTTACCATCCGCCTTAGACGCACAGTTCAGGACCCCCTACCCGAGATCCGCCGGTTTTAACACTGACATTAGTGCTTTAATTGAGAGTTCCACTGTGCTGTCACCGTAAGGCTTGATGGCTCCTTCAATCATTGGTAACGATACGGTCCATGGTGAGGTTTTCCTCCCCGGACAGATCTTCATATTCGGTGGCTTCGCACTGCGGGCCAACTCGCTTGGCCATCTGGAGCAGATCAAGAGCTACGCCCCTGGCCATCAGGTCAGGTTCGGAAACTTAAACTACACTGCCGACATCCGAGGAGACTTGATCTTCGACGGATTCGAGCCCATGTCAGGTGCGCCACACAATCACGACGAGCATGATGTAACTCTGCCATCAGACAATGTTCGGGAGATCACACCTGCAACTACTCGGGCCCTTAATCCGGAGCAAATTGCGCCATCCAAGGACGAGGGGATAGACCCTGCCATGGAGTCCGCACTCTCAGTGGCGATGGAGCCGGATACTGACTTCACCCCTTACGAGAGCCGTGTTGCCGAACCACTGGATTCGTCTCTGGCCACGGACTCCGAGCCGCCTGCGTCCGTGCCTATCGAATCCGATTGGACACCAATCATGGAGTTCACCTCCGCGGATATATTTCAGCACTCACCTTTCGGCGACGTGCTAAATTCATTAATGTCTCTCTCCTTGTCAGGAGAACCTTGGCCGAACTATGTCCGGCTAGAATGGGATGCGGACGACGAAGAAATTCGCTCCCCACCCACCACCCACTTAGTAGCCATTGTCGAAGATTTAACCGACATGCTCGACTTCGACTCCGAAGACATCGACGGTATGGACGATGATGCAGGAGACGAACAGGAACCACTGCCCACAGGGCATTGGACCACCACCTCATCATATGATATATACATGGTGGACACCCCCAAAGAAGGCAATGGCGACGAGACAGCGGAGGATGACCCCTCCAAGAAGCAACCCAAGCGCCGACATCAGCGGCGCCGCTCTAAGTACCGCCATAGCAAAAGTAGTGATACCGGCACAAGAGACAATAACATTCCGGATAGTGCCTAAGATGACAACAATCCCCTCCAGCATGATTTAGAGCGGGAGGGTGAACAAGCTAGCCCTACAGAGCGGGCAGCAGATGGAGAATCGGAGGAGGACAATTACATGCCTCTCTCCGAAGACGAGGTGAGCCTCGGCGACGAATAATTAATCGTGCCTGAGGATCCCATCGAGCAGGAGCGCTTCAAGCGCCGTCTTATAGCCACAACAAATAGCTTGAAGAAAGAGCAACAACAGCTTCAAGCTGATCAAGATTTGCTAGTACACAGATGGACCGAAGTCCTGGCGGCCGAGGAATACGAGCTCGAGCGCCCCTCCAAGAGTTACCCAAAGCGCAGGTCGCTACCCTGACTCGAGGAGGAAGCATTGAAACCTACATCACCAGTGTACGATGCGGCTGACCGGCCACCTCGTGGCCGAGCCAGAGGGGCATTTCAGCCTGAAGTTCAGCCTGCACCCCGCCGCCACTCAAACAAAAATACCAAGGACCGGGGCAACACACGGGACCTGCGAGACGTATTGGGAAAGTAGGGCAAAACATGCAAGGTCGATATACGGATCACGGGGGCGCGCGCCAACGCAGGACGATGACCGTCATGCCGAATACACTAAAAGTAAATCCGGCCGGGCCGAATACAGCAGACAAGACTCATATGAACTACGTCGTGATACAGCCTGGCACAAAGGCGCCGCACACCCCCTATGCTTCACTGATGAAGTTATGGATCACGAATTCCCGGAGGGTTTTAAACCCGTAAATATCGAATCGTATGATGGTACAACAGATCCCGCTGTATGGATTGAGGATTTCCTCCTCCACATCCACATGGCTCGCGGTGATGATCTACATGCCATCAAGTACCTCCCACTAAAACTCAAAGGACCAGCTCGACATTGGCTGAATAGCTTGCCAGCAGACTCCGTCGGCAGTTGGGAGGATTTGGAAGATGCATTCCTTGACAACTTCCAGGGCACTTATGTGCGACCACCGGATGCTGATGACTTGAGCCATATAACTCAGCAGCCAGGGGAATCGGCCAGTCAATTCTGGACACGGTTCCTAACTAAGAAAAACCAAATTGTCGACTGTCCGGATGCAGAGGCCTTAGCGGCATTCAAGCATAACATCTGTGATGAGTGGCTCACCCGGCACCTCGGCCAGGAGAAGCCGGAGTCTATGGCAGCCCTCATGACACTCATGACCCGCTTTTGCGCGGGCGAGGATAGCTGGCTGGCTTGTAGCAACAACACATCAAGGAATCCGGCACTTCGGATACTAAAGATACCAATGGCAGACCACGTCGTAACAAACACAAGCGCCGCAACAACGGCGATAACGCCAATGATACGGCAGTCAATGCTGGATTCAGAGGCTCTAGATCCGGTCAGCGGAAAAGCCATTCAAAAGAAGTACTCCGGGCCCGTCCAATTTGGATCGCATACTTGATCACTCGTGTCAAATCCACGACATCCCCTATAAGCCAGCCAATCACACCAATAAAGAATGCTGGGTGTTCAAGAAGGCTGACAAGTTGAATGCCGAAAACAAGGACAAGGGGCTGCATAGTGATGACAAGGAGGAGCCCCGGCCGCCAAACACGGGAGGACAGAAGAGGTTCCCCCCACAAGTGAATACGGTGAACATGATATACGCAACCCACATTCCCAAGAGGGAACGGAAGCGTGCACTAAGGGACGTCTATGCGATGGAGCCCGTCGCCCCAAAGTTCAACCAATGGTCCTCTTGTCCGATCACCTTCGGTCGCAGGGACCACCCCACTAGTATTCGTCATGGCTGATCCGCCGCATTGGTCCTAGACCCCATCATCAACGGATTTCACCTCACTCGAGTCCTTATGGACGGCGGCAGCAGCCTGAACCTGCTCTATCAGGAGACAGTGCGCAAAATGGGTATAGATCCCTCAAGGATCAAACCCACCAAAACCACCTTTAAGGGCGTCATCCCAGGTGTAGAGGCCATTGCACGGGCTCAATCACACTGGAAGTGGTCTTCGGATCTCCGGACAACTTCCGAAGCGAGGAGTTAATCTTCGATATCGTCCCGTTCCGCAGTGGCTATCACGTATTGCTCGGGCGAACCGCATTTGCAAAATTCAATGCGGTACCGCATTATGCATACCTCAAGCTCAAGATGCCAGGACCTAGGGGGTCATAACAGTCAATGGAAACACAGAACGCTCGCTTCGCATGAAAGAGCATACTGCGGCCCTCGCAGCAGAAGCACAAAGCAGCCTTTTAAGGCAAACCGCCAATTCGGCGATACAGCCCCCGGACACCGTCAAGCGAGTCTGGAGTAACTTACAACAGGATCGCCTGGCACGTCCAGAGCTCGCCTAGCAATTCGGCCCCCGTCCTAGTCCCAGTCAAGCGACGAAATATGTGTCACGCGTACATAATTACGCACTGAAAATACCATGGGCATAGGCAGGGGCACGATCAGGGCACGTCCCGCAATGCGGCTTAACCGCCCTAGAGGCTGCATACCTTTATCATTTTTTCTCTTTCAGGACCATACTCTCTGGAAGCCCTTTCCGGCAATATGATTGCCGGACACATTACAGGAAGGAACAACCAAGGAGGCAAGAAGCTAAGACGTGCAAGGGAACCCCCAGGTGGTCTCTAATAACAATCGACATACCCGCTTTTTACTACCCATACGCAGCATGCCCTTGGATAGGACATGTCAAATAGTCCTATTTTTTTCTTATTGCACTACTTGTATCAGTACGCTTCGACGTATTATTTAAATAACAATGCATAGCATTAGTCTATTATTGCATTATCCATCCCTTTTTTCTTATATGTTCATTTACGATAACTTGCACCCGTACATTCTGGTACGTTCAGTATGCCAGGGGCTTTCGTTTACCCCATAATACGGCGTGAGAAGTCCAAACACTTTCGATAGTGCGGCACCCCGAACTTATAGCATTATATGCATCAGCTCTGAATCATGTCTTGGGTCAATAGTTGGGTTTGCCCAGCTCCCATGTTTTGGTACCTTACGTTCCTCTATATCGGCTAAGGTAGCGCTGGGAGAACTACTGTGATTGTGTCCCGGTTCTTCCGGACGAGCACCTCAGTAGAGAAAGCCGAAAACTGATTATCATGATAAGGCGAGAGCTGGTTGCTGTTCGAGAGGTCTCAAGTCCTTAAAGACTTTTTCCGCTTCGGGCGAGGAGTCGGCCTTGCCCGACTTAGGCGTGTATAGCGCCCCAAATTCGGCCTTCCGAATACTAGGGGCTTCGCCAAAATTTAAAATTGTAGACTTCTATGGCTAAGTGAGAGTGATAAAGCCTTATAGTCCGATTGCCTGGTTTGTTGTGCTGAACACCTCCCTCGAAGGACCCAAAATTGGGATAAAGAATGCTCAGGTTTATTCCGAACACCCCAGTACTAGTTACATGGGGGCAGAAGCCGAAGACTGGCCAACTCTCAGATTTTATAAATGGCCGCACAGAAGGTAGTATTTTAGATTCAAAAAGCGTTGCATAGCACAAATGAACTCGTTTCACATTACAGGATCACATGAGCATGTTCATTCAAAAATTACATCTCTAGCCCATTCCTCCGCCACAAGGCGGGAACCCTTCAGGACACTATCATAATACATTTCGGGGCGGCGATGCTCCTTGCCCTCTGGCGGCCCCTCCTTCACCAGCTTTACGGTGTCCAGCTTTGCCCAGTGCACCTTCGCCCGGGCAAAAGCCCTGCGCGCACCCTCGATGCAGATGGACTGCTTTATGACTTCAAGCCATGGGCAGGCATCCACAAGCCACCTCACCAGACCGAAGTAGTTGCTAGGCAGGGGATCGCCAGGCCACATCCGGACTATAAGACCCTTTGTCGGTGTCAAAACCGGCGGATCTCAGGTAGGGGGTCCCGAACTGTGCGTCTAGGCGGATGGTAACAGGAGACAAGGGACACAATGTTTTTACCCAGGTTCGGGCCCTCTCGGTAGAGGTAAAACCCTACTCCTGCTTGATTGATATTGATGATATGGGTAGTACAAGAGTAGATCTACCACGAGATCAGAGAGGCTAAACCCTAGAAGCTAGCCTATGGTATGATTGTTCTTCGTCGTATGGACTAAAACCCTCCGGTTTATATAGACACCGGAGAGGGCTAGGGTTACACAGAGTCGGTTACAATGGGAGGAGATCTACATATCCGTATTGCCAAGCTTGCCTTCCACCCAAGGAAAGTCCATCCGGACACGAGACAAAGTCTTCAATCTTGTATCTTCATAGTCCAAGAGTCCGACCAAAGGTTATAGTCCGGCTATCTGGACACCCCCTAATCTAGGACTCCCTCAGTAGCCCCTGAACCAGGCTTCAATGACGATGAGTCCGGCACGCAGATTGTCTTCGGCATTGCAAGGCGGGTTCCTCCTCCGAATACTTCATAGAAGATTTTGAACACAAGGATATTGTCCGGCTCTGCAAAATAAGTTCCACATACTGCCATAGAGAGAATAATATTTACACAAATCTAATCTGCTGACGTATTCCGTAGCGCGTCATCACACCACGGACAAGCCTTTATTTGAACCGTTTTTACTGTCCCACCTCAGCGCGTTTTGTGAGGCGGTTTCCTTGGCACGTCTTGTCAAAGCAGAGATCGTGTCCCCTTTATTTACGAGATTCTCATCAATACGGACATGGGTAACCCAATCGTGCCCGTTGGTGTGTCTCCTCGATCAAAGGCGAGTTCCAAACAGTCACGGGGAGGGCTCTTAGTATTCAACCTCTTATAAAGAGACCAAGGCCTTACTCCTTTCTTTATATCTCAATCGAATTCGCCCTTCGCCTTGAGTTCCAACACCCAAGGCCCCAGATTTCAGGCACTTCGGACCTTCAATGATGTCCGGCTTCGACCTTCGAGGCCGATGGACGCCTTCCTCCGTCACGGAGGAAGACGTGCTAAAGCTGAGAGAGGCCAGGTTTTTGAACGGCGAAATCTCACATAGGCTGCCTGCTCACGGGCAGGTTATTCCTACTCCAAACCTTGGTGAGAGCATGGTGTTCGTGTCTCACTTCCTTCGAGGGCTAGGCTTCGCGACGGATCCTTCGTGAGGGGGATCATGTTTTATTATGGGCTAGAATTTCACGACTTAGCCCCGGAGTCCATCCTCCACATCTCATCGTTCATTGTCGTGTGCGAAGCCTTCCTCCGTATTACTCCTCACTTCAGACTGTGGCTTAAGACCTTTGAAGTAGAGCCAAAGATGATTGAGGGACAGCACGCGGAGTGCGGAGGCACTGTTATAAGCAAGAATGCTGACGCTCCATGGCCCGAGGGCTCTTTTCAAGAGGAGTTCAGCTTATGGCAACAAGAGTGGTTTTATATCACAGCTCCCAGGAGCACCAAGTGGGTGGCACTGCCTGCTTTCCGCTCGGGTCCCCCGCACGACTGGCGTCATGGGTCAATAAGGGGCTGGACTGGGGGTCGGCAAAGGACGTGCCCCTGTTGCAGGGCCGCATCCGAGATCTCCTAGAAAGAGACATCAGTCTGGTCGTGGTGACGCAGGTTATGTTAATTCGCCGAGTTCTGCCCTGCAAACGTTGCCCCCTCCGCCTGTGGGAGTTCAACCCGGAGGGACCACGAGTTCTCCAACATTTTCTTGGCATGACGCTCGTGGAAATGTACAAATTGTTCTTCGGACCACAAGTAGTGTGTCCGGATTCTACGTAGGATGCAGGTCTGAGCTGCAATTGTCCGGATACTCAAGTAAGTAGCCCTGTGCCCGGACACACCATCCATTCATTTATCACAACATCACCCTTAAAAGAGTTGTCTTTGAAACAGGAGTGGGTAGCGAAGGCGAAGTTAATCAGGTATCCGGCCCCCCTTCTCGAGACCTCGCCGGATCCCGTGTTAACCAGGATGCTGGAGATCGTGCCTTCGGAAGAAAGCGAAGGGGGGGACAAAGAAGCTGCTGCCTCCCCGAAGGAGGCTGTCTGGAAAGGAGGAATCGAAAATTCCTCTACTCAGGGGAGGAAGAGGACTTCCTCTGAAGACCCGGAGTCCATGGTCTCAAAGTGGGGGAAGAAATCTTCGCCAGAGGGTCCTGTGCCAGGGGATGCCTCGGTCGTACTATGCCCTCAAGGGGATCATCCCTCCACCGAGCCGTAAGTAGAGAGGGGAGGTTTAAAATGAGAGAAATCCTTGTTTTATTTCTAAGGAAAATAACCGAAATTTTACCTTGTAGTTCGGATCTCAGCCCTTCTCAGCAGAGCTCATCTTCGGGGGATCTTCTTCCGGAGATGATGGAGAGCGGAACGCCTCCCCCTGCCGTACCGCCTTACGAGGCGGGCGATCCTGAGGTATCGTCGTGGAGGGTTTCTCCGAATCCGGCAGGGCCGGAAGGCAGTCATACGGCCCCCAAGTCCATCCGTGTCCGGTCTTTGAAAAGGCCATCGAATGAGTCCGGCACCGCCTGGTGCTCGGTCGGATGAACTAAAGGATCTGTTAGGGCGAACGTCTATCTCAGAGGAACACCACACGTTGATGGGTACGGTAATTGAAAGGATTTTGTCCGCTAAAAGCGGGTTGCACAAGGCCGTCAAGAGTTCACTGACATGTTTTGAGGTACGCGAGGTGATGTACCTTTTGACAGTTCCACATATAAGATGCGCCCTGTGTAGATAGTAGCCCCTGAGACTCTGTGTGTTGTCGAAGACGATAGCACGCAGAGGATCATAGTCCCAGGTGTAATTTTGCTGCTTTCCTATGTAGGTGGCGAAGTGTCCGGTGGCCAGCCGGACTGATGAATTTGCCAAGCTAACACGGCAACTTGACGTGGCATATGCCGACATCGCGCTTGTCAACAAGCGGCTTGACGAGGCACAAGGTATGTAATTTCTTCGAAGACACCTAGTAAGAGGAGCTTGATGCCAGTATCTTATAGCGTGTGCGCTTGATGCAGATGGGGCCGCTGCCATAGAGAACCTTCGTGCGGAACTTGCCCGAGCCAAGGAGCAAGCCAGGAGAAGTGATGCGGCTGCCGTAAAGGCAATTGAAGAGCTGAAAGCTGAACAGGCTGCTCACTGCCGAAGTAAGAAGGAAATGGCCGAAATGGCTGTGAAGTTAAAGAACGCTGCTGACCGCTGCAAGCTTCTTGAAAAAGAAGATCGGGCGGAGCGGACAGACCTGGAGAAGGCCACTACAGCGGCCAAGGATGCTCGTTCTGTGATGAGAGCGACGAAGGAGGAGCTGCGTCAGGCCGGGGATATCGCGGCTGGAAAGCCCTTTATGCTGCGGATGAAGTTCGGAGATCCTAAATACGCTCCGTTGGACCGAATGTGGAGTTCGGCAGATGCATATCTAGATTTAGCTGCGAGTGCCGCTGATGCGGCTGAACATTTCCGAGATCAGAAAGATAGCGAATTGGAGAAGCTCTTCTTGTCACAATTCAACAATCCGGAGCGTTCGCTTCCGTTGACCGATCATTTGGCTGAATGGGCCGAACTGAATAGGTTGTCCGGACTCGCCATGAAGGATGTCGTTAATCATCTGTGGCCGGAAAGGCCAAAGCCGAACAGTTATTTTAACTTGGTGCAGCAGTTCCTTGGTGCCGTGCCGCATATCAATGCGATGAAGAGGTCAGCATGCATAGAGGGTGCGCGGATGACCCTTGCCCGTGTCAAGACATACTGGGCGGAGATGGAGGCCGCCGCTGTTGCATCCCAAGATTCGGATGGAGGCCGAATACCTGCTGAGCACTATTTTCAGGAAGTTCTGCAAGGCGCTCGTTTAATAGAGACGTAATGCTCGAAGGATATTATGTTCGAATAACGTGTATTATTGTAAAACAATATTTTGATGAATTGTAGAAGCTTTTTATACTTGTGCCTGCAAGTATTATAATGCCTCCTGTGCGGCCGTTGAGGTATATGTGTATATAATCTGAAAGATGGCAGTCGTCGGCTTCAGCCCCCATGCATATAATGCGGGGGTGTTCGCAGAAGGCGCATTCTCACACTTGTCCAACGTCTTGGTCCATGAAGGAGGTGATAGCGCAGCGAACTAGGAAATCAGACTATAATGCTTTATCACTTTCACTTAGCCATAAGAGTTTGACAAGGGGGTCTACTATATAGCCCCTGGTGGCGCCGCGCTCGCCCGAACTCGGGGCGTGTGCATGCCTGGCCGGGAAACGGCCCTTCGTTAATGCGGAGGAATCCTGAAGACTCCGATAGGTCATCGAGTGGTTGACCAGTCTCACGCTATATCATGACAGTCAGTTTTCGGCTTTCTCTACTGAGGTGCTTGCCTGGCTGAACCGGGGCACAATCGCAGTAGTTCTCCTGGTGCCGCCTTAGCCGATAGAGCGGAACATAAGGCAGCAAAACACAGGAGCCGGGCAAACCCAACATTTGACCAAAGACATGATTCAGAGCTGATGCATATAAGGCCAAACTCGCGACGCCGAGCACTCCCTAAGGTATTCGGTCTTTATAAAAACGGGCTGAGCAGTGCCCATGATAATAAGCCCCTCGTGTCCAGGTACGTGCGAAATTCTGACGTGGCCACATGCCAAGACGCCAGCCTCCACCTCGGTTATAATGTGAATCCGAGGGATGTGCATCAACAAGAGATAGTGAAAAAGGTTTACGCAGGGTCTTAATCTAAAGAGAATCCTTGGGACGGGTCCCTGCTGCACGTCTGCGCCTGTGTCTCTGTTGCGCCGTGTCCTGGACAGGTGTAGCACGGTGTTCATCTGTAAAAGAGAGGAACTTAGTTGAAAAAAGAATAGTCGTGCGAAATATATGTTGTACTAAATAAACAAAGTATAATTCAAGATGGAGAAAATTGAGCCTTATTGTCGCTTATTTTACATATGCGGAGCCCCTTGTATAGGGGTGTACGGCTACAAAAACCTTTATCAATTATAAGTTTGCTCCAGACTCGCCTAGCCGTGTCCGTGGTCTTAATGACCTATTAGATGCTTTTGTTGGTGAAGCGGTTTTAATGTGTGGTTGTCAAGGCATCCGCATAGTCTTCTGTGCGCGAGGAACATTCAGTGTTTCCCTTTAGTGAGATGATGCCTCGTGGACCGAGCATCTTAAGCATGAGAGATGCATAATGCGGTATCGCGTTAAAGCGGGCGAAAGCTTCGCGTCCCAGTAGTGCTTGATAGCCACTTGAAAATGGGGCGATGTGGAAGGTTAGCTTTTCGCGGCGGAAGTTATCGGGGGAACTGAACATTACTTCTAGCAGGAGAGAACTCGTGCAATGGGCATCCGGGCCTGGCGTTACTCCTTTAAAGGAAGTGTTGCTATGGCGAATTTTTGTTGGGTCCATTCCCATTTTGCGGACTGTGTCATGATATAGCAGGTTTAGACCACTGCCGCCATCCACCAGGACCTGTGTAAAGTGGAATCCGTCGATTATTGGATCTAATACCAAGGCAGTCCAACCTGTGTTCCGGATACTTCTGGAGTAATCCTGATGGTCGAAGGTGATCGGTTTTAACAACCAGTGGCGAGACCCCTTTGTGATAGGCCGCATGGCGCGTATCTCTATAGGCGCCACTCTGTTTTTCCCTTTTGTCACGTGGAGTAAGTTTACTGTTTTGACTTCTTGTGGGAAATTCTTTTGTTTCCCGGTGCTCTGCTTGTGGGGTTCATCATCGTCCTCACTTGGTGTATCGAGCCCCTTGAGTTCGGCATTGAGTTTGCCGGATTGCTTGAAGACCCAACATTCTCTGTGGGTATGGTTTGCAGGCTTCCCGGGAGTACTGTGGATTTGACATATTTTGTCCAAGATTTTGTTTAGGCTAGATAGCTCATCCCTGTTATCCTTGAGGGGCAGCTTTTTTGACCCTGCCGAGGGCTTTTGAATCCGGTGTTGACTATTGTGCTCTTTGGGCTGTTTCCCTTATTCCGGCGCTGGTCCTTGCTGCGTCGCGGTTTCCCATTTCCGTCCCTGACTTCGGATGTACTTGGGTCGCTGGTTCTGCATCTTGCCAACCAGCTGTCCTCTCCCGCGCAAAAGTGGGTCATGAGGCTTGTTAATGCGGCCATTGTTCTTGGCTTTTCTTGGCCGAGGTGTCTGGCGATCCATTCGTCTCGAACGCTGTGTTTGAAAGCTGCTAAGGCTTCGGCGTCCAGACAGTCGACTATCTGGTTCTTTTTAGTAAGAAATCTATTCCAGAGTTTCCGGGCTGACTCTCCGGGCTGTTGAGTTATATGACTTAAATCGTCTGCATCCGGAGGTCAGACATAGGTCCCTTGAAAATTTGCCTGAAAAGCATCCTCGAGCTCTTCCCAACTCCCAATGGTGTTTTCGGGAAGGCCTTTAAGCCAATGCCGGGCCGGCCCTTTGAGCTTGAGGGGTAAGTATTTTATGGCATGGAGGTCGTCTCCTCTGGCCATATGGATATGGAGGATATAGTCCTCAATCCAGAATCCAGGGTCTATCGTTCCTTCGTATGCCTCTATGTTTACGGGCTTGAATCCCGCTAGAAATTCATGGTCCAGCACCTCATCGGTGAAACATAGGGGGTGTGCGGCACCCCTGTATTTGGGTGTGCCGTGGTGTTCGGATGTTGTTGTGTTGCATTGCTTACTAAAGCTTGCTTTCTTGGCCCATAGATAGATCTGGCTGGGCCATCTTTTTGATGTGAATCCTTGAGTGGGTCGCGTGCTGGCTTGTGTGCGGCGCCTCTTGCCGCTCTATATTGGCTATGGGGTCGTTTATCCGACCGGGTGGCTTCCTTATTTGTTGACTGCGGAGGTTCTAAGGCCTCCTCATCAAATTCAGGCAGGAGCTTTCGCTTCGGGTATCTTTTTGTGTGGCGACTGTCGCCGTATTTGTCTGCGGTGTTGAGTACTTTGCTCCACCTGATTCTGAGTGCATCTTCCGCAGTTTTGAGCTTCCACTTCTGCTTTTTCAGGCTATGCGCAGTGGCGACGAGTCTTTTGTGGAGGTTCTTCTGCTCCAGGAACTTGTCCGGCGTGAGGTCGTCCGGACTGTTATCTTCGCCGGGGACGGGTTGTGCAGTTTGTTTATCCAAGTTGCCTTGTTCGGACGGTTGCTCGATGCCATGTTCATCGTTCGCCGGCTCACCCTGCTCTGTGGCTAGGTCTGTATGACCGCTGTCTCTGTCGAGGCGGGGCTTGGAGCGGCGCTTACACCGCCGCTTTGACTGCTTTTCGGAGGAACGAGCCTTCGTTGCGTCCTCCCGTTCGTCCTCGTCATTTCCTTTGGGTGTGTCCACCATGTATACATCGTAGGATGGGTGGCTGTCCAGTGCCCTGTGGGCGCTGGTTCCTATTTGCCTCCTACATCGTCGTCCATGCCATTGATGTCTTCGGAGTCGAAGTCAAGCATGTCGGTTAAATCATCGACAGTGGCTATGAAGTGGGTGGTGGGTGGGCGTTGAATTTCTTCGTTGTCCGCATCCCAATCCTGTTGGCCATAATCCGGCTAGGGCTCTCCTGACAAAGAGAAAGACCTTAGTGAATTCAGAATGTCGCCAAAGGGCGAGTGCTGAAAGATATCCGCGGCGGTGAATTCCATAATCGGTGCCCAATCGGATTCAATTGGCAAGGGCGCAGAGGGTTCGGAGTCTGGAGCAGGGTCCGGCACCTTGGAGTCACGGGCTTCGCAGAGGATAAAGCTGGTGTTTGGCTCGATCGCCGTTGAGACTGCAGCCCCCGAGGTGGTGTCTAGCCACCCACCCTCGATCGGCGCAGTTGGCTCCGAGCTAAGGGTCGGAGCTGTTGTGGGCGCGGCCTCCAGGGCACTATTCGGCGGTAGAGCTAAGTCATGCCCATTGTGACAGTGCGGTGCGCTTTGGTGGTGGCTCGGATCCGTCAAAGATCAAGTCTCCGCGGATGTCAGCCGTGTAGTTCAAACTTCCAAATCTGACCTGATAGCCAGGGGCGTAGCTTTCAATCTGCTCCAGATGGCCAAGCGAATTAGCCCATAGTGCAAAGCCGCCGAACACGAAGATCTGTCTGGGGAGAAAGGTCTCACTCTGGACCACATCATTGTTGATGATCGGAGGAGCCATCGGGCCAAAGGGTGACGACACAGAGGAACTCTCAATGAAAGCACCAATGTCGGTGTCAAAACCGGCGGATCTCGGGTAGGGGTTCCCGAACTGTGCGTCGAGGCAGATGGTAACAGGAGACAAGGGACACAATGTTTTTACCCAGGTTCAGGCCCTCTCGATGGAGGTAAAACCCTACTCCTGCTTGATTGATATTGATGATATAGGTAGTACAAGAGTAGATCTACCACGAGATCAGAGAGGCTAAACCCTAGAAGCTAGCCTATGTTATGATTGTTCTTCGTCCTATGGACTAAAACCCTCCGGTTTATATAGACACCAGAGAGGGCTAGGGTTACATAGAGTCGTTTACAGTGGGAGGATATCTACACATCCATATTGCCAAGCTCGCCTTCCACGCCAAGGAAAGTCCCATCCGGACACGGGACAAAGTCTTCAATCTTGTATCTTCATAGTCCAAGAGTCCGGCCAAAGGTTATAGTCCGGCTATCCGGACACCCCCTAATCCAGGACTCCCTCACCCTTCATGGCCTGTTTAGCCGCCTTGTGAAGCTCGACCAGTTGCTTCAGCTGGTCGCTCAAGGGCATTGGGTGTTCGGTCCCAATATACTGAGACCAGAACAACTTTTCCGTCGAGCTCCCCTCCTCAGCTCGGTAAAACTCCACGGAATCCAGCACACTATGGGGAAGATCTACGAACGCTCCTGGAGAGCTCTGAAGTCGGGTAAGTAAAAGGAAAGTTTCCTTCACATGCTTGCTTTGCATAATGAATGCCTTACCCGCTGCTATCTTCTTCACCGCATCAATCTCCTGGAGGGCCTTGTGGGCTTCAGCCTTGGCGCTCTGTGTGCTTTCGAGCGCCTTCGCAAGCTCGGACTCTCGCGTCTTAGAGTCAAGCTCCAAGGACTCGTGTTTTTTGGCGAGAGCCTCGAGCTCTTGCTGCACCTCGCCTACCCGGGCTTCTTGCCTTTCCCACTCAATGCGCTCCTTGGCCGCTTTGTCTTCGGCCTCGGACAGCGCCTTCTTCAGGGTCGCCACCTCGGTCGTGGCCCCTGGAAAATTCATGATGATCCTATTATTTTACAACCAAATTTCTTTTTAATATATAGACAAGGTATTGCTTACCTTTGCTCTCCTCGAGCTGCCTCTTGGTAAGGCCGAGCTCTTCCTCGGACTGCTCAAGGTCCTGCTTCAGTGCAGCGACCTCCGCAGTACGTGCGGCAGTGGCCAGTAGTGAAGCCTGCATATGCACATAGACATATTCTGATTAGACTCCTGAGTCAATATTTGATCCTCTATTCGGCCTTTCTTTGCGAACGCCAAACAGAGCATCAGGGGCTACTATCTATGTAGTCATATTTTCCTGTATTTTGATTGCTTAGCTGAAAGCCTGTTAGGAGGCTGGCACAAGCTTCGGTTAGTCCGTTTTTGGTGGACTGAACTTTCTCGATCACCACACTCATGATAGTGAGGTGCTCTTCGTTGATGGAAGCGCTGCGAAGCGCTTCCAGCAAGTTGTCCGGTGCCTCTGGATGGACAGAGGCCACCGGCACGGGCGGCTTGCCCCTCTTAATGGGGGGTCGCCTGCCGGAGTCCGGAACCACTGAAGGTTCCGGCGCAATGTTCGGCTGGGGGCCGAACTTGGAGCCCGTGGGAGTCTTGCTCCCTTTGCGCCCAGGGTCCGGAAGGTCGCCTCGAGACGCCCCCAGGACTACCTCCCCTTGGCTCGGTGCCTTTTGAGACAACACCTCGACGTTGTCCGTAGGGCAAGGGGTGGAGGCGGTCGGAAGTGAATCGCTATTCATATTCGACGAGTCCAAAGAACCGTCCGACAAAGATACGTCGATACGGGCTCGGGACGGACTGCATAATCATATTCAGTGTAAGGAGAAGCAGTGCAATAAAACATACCATGAATTACTATGGTATCCAGATACTTACGACTTCGCCAGGGGCTTGTCCCTGGGTAACCACTCGTCGTCGCTGTAGGCGGCCGTCGTGGAGCAGTCCAGAAGGAGGGTCCTTCCCTTCTTGGACCCTTCAGCCTCCCCGGTTGGGGCAGCCTTCCTTTTCTTGTCTCCCCCGGCTGGGGGACAACTTTCCTCTTCCTCCTCCTCGTTTTCGTGGGAGGAGTGCGCTTCGGAGTTATCGGACAATGAGTCCAATATAACCTTGCGCCGGAGACCCTTTCGGGTCCCCATGGCCTTCTTCTTGGCCTTCTTCACCGGCACCTCGTAAGGCGCCGGAACCAGCATCTCCGTTAGGAGAGCATCTGCAAGATCTTCAGGCAGGGGGGCGGGGCAATCGATATGCTCCGTTGTCTCTACACAGTCCTGTTAATGGAATGGAAGCTTAGATCCCGTACATTATTAAACCGGGGCAAATAAATATCCTGTGAGATATAAAAACTTACCGAATTGGCATGGCACTTTGCGCTGAGTCCGCGGTCCTTGGTAAGGGGAGGAGGTACCTCGACGCCCTTGAACAGCACCTTCCAGATGTCCTTGTGCATCATGTCGAAGAGCTCTCGCAGCGTCTGGTGCTTGGTCGGGTCGAACTCCCACAAATTGAATACCCGTCGTTGACACGGGAGGATCCGGCGGAAGAGCATGACCTGGACCATGTTGACGAGCTTGATTTTCTTGCTCATCATGTTCTTGATGCAGGTCTGGAGTCCGGTCAGCTCTACCAGGAAACCCTGGGACAGGCCCTTCTCTTTCCAGGAGGTGAGCCACGTGGGGATTCCGGATCGAAATTCGGGGGCCGCCACCCAGTTGGTGTCGCGCGGCTCGGTGATGTAGAACCACCCCGATTGCCACCCCTTTATGGTCTCCACATAGGAGCCTTCAAGCCAGGTGATGTCAGGCATTTTGCCCACCATGGCGCCTCCGCACTCCGCTTGTTGGACGACCACCACCTTCGGTTTAACATTGAAGGTCTTCAGCCACAGGCCGAAGTGGGGCCTGATGCGGAGGAAGGTCTCGCACACGACGATAAACACCGAGATGTTGAGGATGAAATTGGGGGACAGGTCATGAAAATCCAGCCCGTAGTAGAACATGAGCCGGCGGACAAACGGGTGCAGGGGAAATCCCAATCCGTGGACAAAGTGGGTAAAGAAAACTACCCTCTCATGGGGTTCGGGCATAGGGATGATCTGCCCCGCATCTGGCAGCCCGTGCGCGATGTCCGCGGCCAGATATCCGACTTCCCGTAGCTTTGTGATGTTCTCCTCCATGACGGAGGAGACCATCCACTTGCCTCCGGCTTCGAACATGCTTGGAGTGGTTTGAGGAGAAAGACGCGAACTTGGGCGCTGGAGCTCGAGTGCGCGAGAATGGATAAGCAAGGAGGAAGAAGGCGTGGGTAAAAGGGTGAATCTTTGTCCCTTTATGAGGGCGGAAGAGGCGATGCGCCTCCCCACTTACCTGGTAAAATCGCTTATTCCCCGAGCGCTGTAATTGATGGCGCGGTTGGGTTACCCATGCCCATATTGATGAGAATCCCGTGATAAGGGGACATGATCTCTGCTTCGACAAGACGTGCCAAGGAAACCACCTCGCGATATGTGCAGTAGCTGGTTGAGAAAAATGGTTCGAATAATGACCGGGTCGTGGTATGATGTCATGCTGTCAAACGTGTTAGCAGATTAGATTTGTGGAAATATTATTCGCTCTACGGTGGTATGTGGAACTTGTTTTGTAGAGCCGGACACTATCCTTGTGTTCAAGATCTTCTATGGAGTATTCGGAGGAAGAACCCGCCTTGCAATGCCGAAGACAAATCTGCGCACCGGACTCATCGTCATTGAAGTCTAGTTCAGGGGCTACTGAGGGAGTCCTAGATTAGGGGGTCTCCGGACAGCCGGACTATATCCTTTGGCCGGACTGTTGGACTATGAAGATACAAGATTGAAGACTTCGTCCCGTGTCCGGATGGGACTCTCCTTGGCGTGGAAGGCAAGCTTGGCAATACGGATATGTAGATCTCCTCCCTTGTAACCGACTCTATGTAACCCTAGCCCCCTCCGGTGTCTATATAAACCGGAGGGTTTAGTCCGTAGGACAACAACAATCATACCATAGGCTAGCTTCTAGGGTTTAGCCTCTATGATCTCGTGGTAGATCAACTCTTGTAATACTCATATCATCAAGATCAATCAAGCAGGAAGTAGGGTCTTACCTCCATCGAGAGGGCCCGAACCTGGGTAAACATTGTGTCTCCCGCCTCCTGTTACCATCCGCCTTAGACGCACAGTTCGGGACCCCCTACCCGAGATCCGCCGGTTTTGACACCGACACTAACCCTTATGCAGGAGATGGAACATTACATCCTGATATGCACCTAATCTATGTGGATGATGTTTGTGGATTATTTAAGCTTGCAGGTTTACCCGAAGATGTTGTCAAGAAGAAGGTATTCCCTTTATCTTTGAAGGGAAAGGCATTGACATGGTATAGACTATGTAATGATATTGGATCATGGAACTACAACTGATTGAAATTGGAATTTCATTAGAAGTTTTATCCTATGCATCTGGTTCATCGTGATTGGAATTATATATACAATTTTTGGAATTATATATATAATTTTTGGCCTCGTGAAGGAGAAAGTATCGCTCAAGCTTCGGGGAGGCTTAAGTCAATGTTATACCATGCCCCAATCATGAGCTCTCAAGAGAAATTATTAGTCGGATTTTTTATGCTCGCCTTTCTCGTAATGATCAATCCATGCTCGATACTTCTTGTACTGGTTCTTTTATGAAGAATACTATTGAATTCAAATGAGATTTATTGGAAAGAATTAAACGCAACTCTGAAGATTGGGAACTCGATGAAGGTAAGGATTCAGGTATAAACCTTAAGTTTGATTGTGTTAAATCTTTTATGGATACCAATGCTTTTTGTGAATTTAGCACTAAATATGGACTTGACTCTGAGATAGTAGCTTCTTTTTGTGAATCTTTTGCTACTCATGTTGATCTCCCTAAGGAGAAGTGGTTTAAATACCATCCTCCCATTGAAGTGAAAGTAGAGGAACCTATTAAAGTTGACGAAGAAACTATTACTTATAATGTTGATCCTATTGTTCCTACTGCTTATATTGAGAAACTGCATTTTCCTGTTAGAATAAAGGAGCATGCTAAAGCTTCAACTGTGCTTCATAAGAGTTATACTAGAACACCTACACCCCCTGAACAAATTAAAGTTGAACCTAGTATTGCTATGGTTAAAGATCTCTTGGTTGATAATATTGATGGGCATGTTATTTATTTATGTGATGAAGCTGCTAGAATTGCTAAAATCGATATTAAAGATAAACATAGACTTGTTGTTGGCATGCCTTTTGTTTCTGTTAAAATAGGAAATCCTTGTTATCATGGCTTATGTGATGTGGGTGCTAGTGTGAGTGCAATTCCTTTTACTTTATGTAAAGAAATTATGAATGATAACGCACCTGCTGAGATAAAAGATATTGATGTTACTATTAAGCTTGCCAATAGAGATACTATATCACCAATTGGGATTGTTAGAGATGTTGAAGTCTTGTGTGGGAAAATAAAATATCCTACAGATTTTCTTGTTCTTGCTTCCCCACAAGATGATTTTTGTCCCATTATATTTGGTAGACCTTTCTTGAACACTATTAATGCTAAGATAGACTATGATGTTTGCTTGAACTACGTCGGTATTTCCCCAAATAGGAAGGGATGATGCAGCACAACAACGGTATGTATTTCCCTCAATGATGAGATCAAGGTTATAGAACTAGTAGAAGAACCATGCAACACCACATAAACAACTCCTGCACACAAAGAACAAATACTTGCAACCCGACGTACGAGAGGGGTTGTCAATCCCTCACGGGTAAAAAGATAGGTAAAATTGTAGTAGATTGGATAAATGGATCTCATGGGAACGCGAGATAAAATAAATAAATAAATAAATAAATAAATAATGCAGAAAGGTATTTTTGGGTTTTTGGATTAATAGATCTAAAGATAAAAGCAAATAAAATATATCGCGAAGGCAAATATAATAAAGAAGAGACCCGGGGCCGTAGGTTTCACTAGTGGCTTCTCTCGAGAAAAATAGCAAATGGTGGGTAAACAAATTACTGTTGGGCAATTGATAGCACTTCAAATAATCATGATGATACCCAGGCAATGATCATTATATAGGCATCACGTCCAAGATTAGTAGACCGACTCCTACCTGCATCTACTACTATTACTCCACACATCGATCGCTATCCAGCATGAATCTAGTCTATTAAGTTCATGGAGAAACATAGTAATGCAATAAGAACGATGACATGATGTAGACAAGATCTATTTATGTAGACATATACCCATCTTGTTATCCTTAATTGCAATGATACATACGTGTCGGTTCCCCTTCTGTCACTAGGATCAAACACCGTAAGATCGAACCCATCACAAAGCACCTCTTCCCATTGCAAGATAAATAGATCAAGTTGGACAAACAAAACACAAATATCGGAGAAGAAATACGAGGATATAAGTAATCATGCATAAAAGAGATCAAAAGATTCAAATAACTTTCATGGATAAAAACATAGATCTGATCATAAACTCAAAGTTCATCGGATCCTAAGAAACACATCGCAAAAAGAGTTACATCATATGGATCACCAAGAGACCATTGTATTGAGAATCAAAAGAGAGAGAGAGAGAGAGAGAGAGAGAGAGAGAGGAAGCCATCTAGCTACTAACTACGGCCCGAAGGTCTACAAAAGACTACTCACGCATCATCGGAGAGGCACCAATGAGGATGATGAACCCCTCCGTGATGGTGTCTAGATTGGACCTGGTGTTTCTGGAACTTGCGGTGGCTGGAATTGATTTTGGTCGACTCCCCTATGGTTTCTAGAATATTGGGGTATTTATAGAGCAAAGAGGTGGTGCAGGAGGCCACCGAGGTGGGCACAACCCATCTGGGCACGCATGGGGGCCCAGACGCGCCCTGGTGGGTTGTGCCCCCCTCGGGGAACCCCAAGGTGCTTCTCCGGCCCATTGGTTCTCTTTTGGTCCATTAAAATCCACAAAAAGTTTCGCTGCGTTTGGACTCTATTTGGTATTGATTTTCTGCGATGTAAAAAACAAGTAAAAAATAGCAACTCACACTTGGCACTATGTCAATAGGTTAGTACCAAAAATGATATAAAATGATTATAAAACATCCAAGAATGATAATATAACAGCACGGAACAATCAAAAATTATAGATACATTTGAGATGTATCAGCATCCCCAAGCTTAGTTCCTTCTCGTCCTCGAGTAGGTAAATGATAAAAATAGAATTTTTGATGTGGAATGTTGCCTAACATGTTCATCACATATTCTTTCTTTTATAGCATGGACAATTGGACTTTTATATGGTTCAAAGCAATAGTCTAGTTTTGACATGAGGATTTTAATACTCAAGCATATCAACAAGCAACCATGTCTTTCAAAATATCAACGATAAAGCAAGTTATCCCTAGCCCATCATGCTCGATCATTGATCCATTCATGAAACACACTCGCATATTAGCCACACCGAATGCTCAAGTACGATCATAGTGCCCCGTAGTTGGTGCTTTATAAGAGAAGACGGAGACTCAAAATAAAAATTGCATAAAATAAATAGAAAGGCCCTTCGCAGAGGGAAGTAGGGATTTGTAGAGGTGCTGGAACTCAAAGCAAAAAAGATAGAGATAAAACATTTTGGGAGGCATGCTTTTCCTGCCAACGAAAACGATCTAGTAGTTCCCAATACTTTCCATGCTAGATATATCATAGGCGGTTTCCAAACAAAAAATAAAGTTTATTCCTTTTCCCACCATACTTTCACTTTCCATGGTTAACCGTATCCATGGGTGCCTTCCATACCAACACTTCTCAAGGAATTTATTATTTCACAACATAAAGTAAATTCATTTTTCATTTTGGGACTGGGCATCCCTAATACCTTTGTCATACTCTTGTGCAATGACAAGTGAATAAACACTCATCTTTAGAATAACACATCTAGCATGGAAATATATCAGCCACCCCCTACTGTTTAATGAGCGGTACGAGCACACAAAAGAGAAAATTATTTTGAAAATTATAGATGTCACATACTAATTTGCTTAGAACGGCAAAAGAATACCACATATAGGTAGGTATAGTGGACTCATGTGGCAAAACTGGTTAAAGGATTTTGGATGCACAAGTAGTGATCATACTTAATGCAAAGTGAAGGCTAGCAAAAGATTGAGAAGCGACCAACCAAGAAACGAAAAATCTCATAAGCGAGCATTAAGCATAACTAACACCGAATAATGCACCACAAGTAGGATGTAATTTCATTTCATAACTATTGACTTTCGTGCTTGCATAGGGCTGGAATCACAAACCTTAACACCAATATTCTTAATAAAGAATAATTACTCATCAAGATGACTCACATATTATATCAACATATCTCAAAACAATTACAAGTAATCAAGTTTAGTTTGTCCAATGATCTTCACGAAAGTTTTTATTATATCCTCCTTGGATATCTATCACTTTGGGACTAATTTCACATGTTTCTTTTGATAGCTCAAACAAATCTAAGTGAAGAACATGGGCATAAAAAATTTCTTCTCTCAAAATAATTTAAGTGAAGCAAGAGAGAATTTCTTAAAAAATTTACTAACTCTCACATAAATCTAAGTGAAGCATGAGAGCATTTCTTCAAAAATACTAAAGCAGACCATGCTCAGAAAGATAGAAGTGAAGCACTAGATCAATTCCATAGCTCATAAAGATTTAAGTGAAGCATAGAGAGCAATTCTAACAAGTTATGGCATAAATTTGGCTCTCTCAAATAGGTGTGTCCAGAAAGGGTTCATGACTAAGAACATAAAGCAAAACAAGCAAAGACTCATATCATACAAGACGCTCCAAGCAAAACTCATAATATGTGACGAATAAAAATATAGTTTCAAGTAAAATACCGATGGTTGTTAGAAGAAAGAGGGGTGCCACTCGGGGCATCACCAAGCTTAGCCTTTCTCTAATCCTTATTCCTTCATCCATCGTAAAGTCACCCAAAACTTGAAAACATCAATCACAGAAAACTCAACAAAACCTTCATGAGTTCCGTTAGTATAAGAAAGAAAATCACTATTATAATTACTGTTGCAAACCCATTCATATTTTATTTTTGCATTATATCTACTATATTCCAACTTTTCTATGGCAAAAACTCTTCAAAGAAAACCATAGAATCATCAAAATAAGCACACAACACAAAGAAAAAAGAATCTCTCAAAAACAGAACAGTCTGTAGAAATCTGGAGATTTCGAATACTTCTATAACTCCAAAAATTCTGAACAATTAGGATAACGTGACATTTTTGTATATTAATATTCTAAAAAGAAAATCAGTATTTTGTAGCACTTTTGTTAAAAATGAAAAATATTTTTCTAGGCGCATAAGTTTCTGTTTTTTAGCAAGATCAAATCAACTATCACCCAACAAGATCCTAAAGGCTTTACTTGGCACAAACACTAATTAAAACACACAAAAAACACAATCATAATAGTAGCATAATTTTGCAACCACTCAAGAACAGCAAGAAAAAGACAAAAAATAAATTTTATTCATTAGGTTGCCTCCCAACAAGCGCTATTGTTTTATGCCCCTAGCTAGGCATAATGCAAAGGATCAAGTCTTATCATGTTTGTTTCTAGATCCATATGATGCCCTCATGATTGATTCATATGGTGGCTTAATTCTAGTTCTAGGGAAGTGTTCCATACCCTTCCTTAGTGTAAATTGAAATTTAATATTGCCGTCTTTCATATCAACCACAGCACCAATAGTACGTAAAAATGGTCTACCAAGAATAATTGGACAAGACGGATTGCAATCAATATCAAGAACAATAAAATCTACTGGCAAATAATTCCTATTTGCAAGAATAAGAACATAATTAATTCTTCCCATAGGCTTTTTAATAGTAGAATCTGCCAAGTGCAAATTTAGAGAACATTCTTCAATATCGGTAAGACCAAGCACATCACATAAAGATTTCGGAATTGTAGAAACACTAGCACCCAAGTCACATAAAGCAAAACATTCATAATTTTTAATATTGACTTTGATAGTAGGTTCCCATTCATCATGCAATTTTCTTTGAAATCTCTAATTACAACTTTTCTTCCAAAGCTTTCATCATAGCATAAACAATATATGTTTAGGAAAATCTTTATTTTGTTCATAAGCATGAGGTGAATTTATCATGGATTTAAACAAAGAAATACTATCAATCAAAGAGAAACTATCATAATTAAAGTCTTTGTAATCCAAAAGAGTGGGCACATCACTAGTTAAAGTTTTGACCTCTTTAAACCTACTTTTATCAATTTTCTCAACAAGATTTTCACCCTAGGAATTATCGGGACGCCTTCTAGCTAAAGTTGACTCTTCTTCAGTCCCTTTATGATCAATCTTAATTTTACTAAACAAAGAATCAATAGAGGAAACACCAATCATTTTAAGATCTTCATCACTTTTATGAAAGCAATCACTAGAAAATGCTTTTTCTAAAAATTCTCTTGTAGCTCTAAGCATAGCGGTTCTTTTCTTACTTTCATCCATAGAAACATAAAGAGCCTTAATTGATTCCTAAACCTTAGGCACAAAAAAATTCATCTTGAGATTTTCTATATCATGAGAAATTCTATCAATACTTCTAGACATATCATCAATCTTATTCAGCTTTTCTTCTATTGTAGCATTGAAAACTTTTTGAGTATTGTGACAGCCTGGATTTTGCCTTCTCTCATTTTCCGGACATGGTTTTCCCTTTGCCTTGGATTTGAGTTTTTGGAATCAATTCAAATGGACTTGTCACTTGGGCATGCCCTCGACTTTCACCCCAGTGACCTATTACTTCCCATTCAATCTCATTTCTTTGAACAATCCCCAAAATAATCAAATGAGTATTTTTCATAAAAGAAAAATATTCATTTTCTCTTCTAAAGCCTATTTTAGAAACCCATGCTCCAAAGCAACCCCCATTTTTATTACTCCAAAAATTTTGAAATAATTCCTGAATATTCTTTGAACCATGGCCCACCTTCTCAAGCAAAAATATTGCATGAATTTTTGTAATATTTTTGCTACAGAAAATAATTCCTCTTCTGATCCAGAATTGCACTTTGTATAGCAAGTGCATTTTTCCTTGATCCTTTGACCCCGATTTTTCTTGAGCCTCTTAACCCTCCTAAGAAAACCTTAACCCCACGAGATCTACCCTAATGGCCATCTCGAAGCTATCCAAACATAGCAGCCAAGTTTCTGTCCAGAAACTTGCCAAGATGGTTGAGTCACATCTGGTCGGCCTGGCGATGAACCCTCAGCTTCTCTAGACCTATCACTGCATGGAATTTAGCCCAGACAAGGTTTGGCCAGTCGTGGGCGTCGTTTTGACCATGCCAGGGCGGTGACCGTGTGTAGACACGGGGTCTGGCATGCGTTTGATGTGCTCTGAGTAGCGCCAACGCCTCTGTTCGGCGCGTGCTCGAGCCAGAGCTCGCCGACGACTACCGCACCGTGCCACCAGCCTCGACTCATCACCTTTGACCCCTCCGTGATGCTTTCCGATGCCGGAGACACCGAAGTGAGCACGGGCACGTCGCAGCCAAAAGTCACAGTGCACTCGTGCCCTTGTCTTCTTTTCTTGTGCCTCCTGTGCTCGTCCGCGAGCGTGGACAGCTCTCGCCTACTCACTGAGCCATTGCCCCCTCCCTCTGGTGCCTTTTGTCGCCGTTCGCCCGTCTCCAGAGTACTCCGGCGGCGCCATGTACCCCCCTCCTCCGGCTATATATAGAGTCGTTCCCTCCGCCTCGAAGCCTCACACTGCACCACACAACCACCACAACTGCGTAGAGGAACCATAACCCGGTCGGGCAGGCCTCTGGCCGTCGACCTCGACCAGAGATCGTCGGCGATCCCCGTAGCCCAACCACCCCACTCCAGAGCCCCTCCATCCCTACCAACTTCTCAGGCGCGTCGTTGGGGATCCTCTGGTGTCGCCTGGACGCAGCTAAGCCCCTGGAGTCACCCCTCGCCTTTGCATTCTTCATCTCCGGCAAGACCCATCCGCCACCGCCGCTTGCGAGCTTGATTGCGAGCAACTCTGGCCATCCCTCGACAAGGCACGGGTACGGGCAGGTGCACCATGACCCCCTCTCCACTTTTATCCCTTTGGTTTTGTCCAAAACCCACTCATCGCCGGTGTAAGCTCCGGCGGAGCGCCGCCGCGCTCTGTTTCCTCTCGTCCCCTCTCTCTCCTGACCGGTGGGGCCCGGTGTCAGCCTCACCACTCGCACCCGAAGCGGTGCGAGTGGAGGCGTATCCTGGCTTTACGCCATTGACGTAACCCCCCCCCCATGTTTTCTGACTTATTCAAAATAATTCAAATCTTTGACCACAACTTTGACCAGTGATAACTCCTAGCTCCTAAGTCCAAATGAGTTGATTCTTTTTGCATTGTGTTTGTTTCAAAAAGCTCTAGCAACACACCAAAATGTGGAATTTTCCTTGCTGTCTAGAATTTCTAGTGATTTTCAGAATGGTTTTTGATATTTTTTTGTGGTTTTTAATTATTTTCAGAAGGAGGAGCTTTCCTTGAAGATAACCAGGAGGAGTGTGACCCTCCTCTGCACTAAGGCAAGCCACACCAGCATTTGGATGGTGTCATTTCAATATCTATGATTGTTTCTACTTAAATATGAGTTCTTACATGCATTTAAAAATTTGTTAAATAATTATGGTTGCATGCTAGTTACTTTGTCATGTTTGAAATGCTTGTTTAAGTTATTGGTTGAATGAATGGACTAGTTTGGTCTAGTAGAATAAAATTTTGCCTCAGTTGTATTGCTATGATAATTAATGGTAGTTCTTTTGTGAGGTTATATCTTCATTATGAGTTAGTAAAAATATTGCATGATAACAAAAGTTGGGAAAGAACCAGTAAATTTTAATCATGATTAGTGCAAGCAAGTTATGTTGATAAGTTTGATCTGTACATGGGAGTTGTATACTTTGCATGTTGATTAGTTGCATGATCATGTCATCGTATGACTTGGTAGTTTAAATTTTTACTCAAGTTAAACCTATTAATAAGTCCACTTGAATATGACATTGATCAAGTCATGGTGCCACTGAATTGGGTTTTCTCAGTGCGACCACATTTACCTTGTGGGAGGTCTTGATTCGGCCCTTTGTTGTGCCTCTCGCCGGTGCCTCCAACGAGGGAAGGTTATGGGCGTGCATACCCTGGCCTGGTAAGCAGACATAACCTTGTGTGCCCGTTTGTTTTTATGGTACCTTGTCCCCGTTTGGGACCGTTTTTGCCACGACAATGGCCGTTGGTGTCTTTGGTAGACACGGGGCCACCCAGGACATAGCCCTGAGAGGGAGTTTGTTGGAGTGGCCGGGAGAGTGTCATGACAAGGGGAGGGTTTCGTCGAAATGCCGTGGTCCACCCGGATGGGAGGGCTAGGCCGTGGATTCCATGGTGTGGGTAAAGTGCGCTACCTCTGTACAGTGTATTAAATCTATCGATAGTCGCGTCCTTGGTTATGGGCACAACTCGGAAGTAAGTCACACCATGGATCAACTCTTTTATAATTAATCTTGAACACTAAATAACTGTTGATGGCACTGATGGATCTGGAGATCATGAGACGATCATAAGTGATTGGTTTCAGTCGTGATCCGGGTATGATCATCGTTTGGTTACGAGGTAACCAGTCTGGTAAGCGAGTCCGTGGGACTTGGTGCACATGTTGGTTCACCGCATTAGTAACATTACTTGCATTGCATTAACCTGATTAATTGTCATGATATTATTTGTCATTATGCTTATGTTTGTTGTGAGCTTGCAAGTACATTCAATGTACTGACCTGGTGTGTCATGCCAGTTTTCAGGCAAGTCGTTTCACATCGAAGAGCTTCCCGCGTCTAGGCCGTGTCCACGTCGGTGTCCCTGTGCTATGGAGTTCCACTTCGTCATTCTTCCACTACCGCGTAGTTCATGTAATCGAGGCCCTTTATGTTCATTAAATAATGCACATACTGTTCAGCCGCACCGTGTGTGCTGCTTGGCCTCTTATCTTGATGTAATATCAGACCTGTGTAATCCGCTAGCATCAATAAAGTAGTTGTTTCTGTACCATGGTGTTGTGTGTTGCGAGAAGACTTGATCTCTGGGCTGGCAATGCAAGGTAAACCGGTTGTTCTGAGTCGGGGTGCCACAACGCTTGGTATCAGAGCTGCACTGATTGTAGGACACGCTAGACCGTTAGTGTGTTAGTGGAATGGTAAATAGTTTCATCTGAGTGTCGGTAGTCATAGAAATAGGTTGCTGCATTGCATGCATGGTTATCTGTTGTTATTCCTAACCGTATGATGATTGTGAGTGTAGATGGCTCTAGTTCTGATCTTGTACCATCCTGAGCCAGCTCCGTACACATCGTCGCACCTGCTTTAGAACGTGTGGTGACGACTCTACCCAGAGGGTGCTGATCCAGAGTATCAGGTGTATCGGGAGCAGATGGCCGGAGCATTGTACGAGTATTATGCTGAGGTCACTCTACACCATAGTTCCCCTTACGGTGCTTACACTCGTTCTACTAAGGGTGGTCTCGCTTGTACGCCATCTCAAGCGGTCCAGTTTGCTGCAATCGAAGCTCTTGTAGACTTGTGCTACAATGAGATTCGCATGCACACCCACCGAGGTTTATTTTACTACCCATCTCTACACGAGAATGGGCGTATCTGCTTTCCTTTGATTAATCCAGCGTGCGATCGTCCTACTAGCCACCTTTCCCATTATATCACTACAAGTTATCTCTTGAACTATGAGTTAGCTCGGGAGCTAACCCGTGCCCGGATAGCTCTCGCCGCTGCTCGTAATAGGAACCCTCTACCTACTGTCGGTTTCACTCCATACGTTCCTCCAGCCTCTGCCACCACTCAGAGTACCACTACCCCTTTGGTAGTAACCCCTCACAGTGCTCCTACTGCGTGGGCTTCCCTTGTCGCTACTCCTGCAGCTCCTATGCTTAGATCCCATCCCGCACCTGCCCCGAAGGGAGAGTCCTCGAGGCAGCGTCGTCGCGTCTATCTTAACCCGGAGGTCACCACTATCAGTTCAGGATCTGGGTTCAGCTCAGGAGAGGAGCCCGCAGTAGCACCATCCAAGCAGTAGATCGCTAGAGTATCTCCGTCGGCATGAGTATGATGTATGGATGTAGTCGCACGTGTTATAATGCTTAGTTTCATGTATGAGGGAAGTGACCCTATCATGACGTTTAACTCTTATGTTGAGTCTATGTATAATTAAGTTGGAACTCTCTTTTATTTGCCTTGGTTTCTTTCGTTGTTTTCTTCTGGATTTGTCACTGGCTTTCCTCCCATTTTTGGATATTTCTCATCGCGGTTGCTTTGCATTGGGAAACTAAATAATAGGATGCCGCGGGGAGGTAGCAGCAGCCAAGCTTGTGAGGATGTCCCTGTTCGTCGCTCCACAAGACAGGCAGGACATTCCCCTGAGCCGTATCAACCACCTCCGCCTCCACCGCCACATCCGCCTTCTACTGAGCAAATCATGCAAATGTTTGAAGAAAGAAGGAACAATGATCTGATGGAACTACTGAAAAGTGTGCAAGTTATGGTTGGGCAGAATGGACATCAGAATGGTCATTACTCCAAGCTATCAGATTTTCAGCAAACCAAACCTCCTAGTTTCAGTCAAGTTATTGATCCATCGGACGATGATGAGTCCTTGAGAACTATTGAGAAGAAGCTGGAAATTGCTCGCACTAAAGAAGGAGACAAGGTTCCTTTTGCAACGCATTATCTTGAAGGAGCTGCCACAATATGGTGGGATAATGCTAAGGTCATGTGGCCCATAGACGGGGAAATTACTTGGACTAAATTCAAGGATCATTTCCGCAAGTACCATATTCCCTCCGGAATTATGAAAATGAAGCAGCGCGAATTCCTCTCTCTCACTCAGGGAAGCATGTCAGTCAGCGAGTACCTAAATAAATTCAACCATTTCACCCGCTATTCCCTCTATGATGTGGCCACCGAAGAACAGAAGGTCGACAGATTTCTTGGAGGACTGAATCGGGATCTCAGGTGCACTCTCAGCATGTTTGATTTTCTGGACTTCCAAACTCTAGTGAACAAGGCTCTCATCGCAGAAAGGGAACACAAGCTCATGCACGACAACAAGCCAGCCAATAATGACCACAAGCGCAAATTTGAGCCTAAGAAGGATATGCAACCCGTGCAGAAGGATCGTACGTGGCAACAGACTCAGGTTGAGTACAAACCCAACTGGCGGCAAAATGTCAACAAGACTGATGTCTACTACACAACCTTCTTCTTGTAGACGTTGTTAGGCCTCCAAGTGCAGAGGTTTGTAGGACAATAGCAAATTTCCCTCAAGTGGATGACCTAAGGTTTATCAATCCGTAGGAGGCGTAGGATGAAGATGGTCTCTCTCAAGCAACCCTGCAACCAAATAACAAAGAGTCTCTTGTGTCCCCAACACACCCAATACAATGGTAAATTGTATAGGTGCACAAGTTCGGCGAAGAGAGGGTGATACAAGTGGTATATGGATAGTAGATAAAGGTATTTGTAATCTGAAATTATAAAAACAGCAAGGTAACTAATGATAAAAGTGAGCGTAAACAGTATTTCAATGCTAGGAAATAAGGACTAGGGTTCATACTTTCGCTAGTGAAAGTTCCCTCAACAATAATAACATAGTTGGATCACATAACTATCCCTCAACATGCAACAAAGAGTCACTCCAAAGTCACTAATAGCGGAGAACAAACGAAGAGATTATGGTAGGGTACAAAACCACCTCAAAGTTATTCTTTCCAATCAATCCGTTGGGCTATTCCTATAAGTGTCACAAACAGCCCTAGAGTTCGTACTAGAATAACACCTTAAGACACAAATCAACCAAAACCCTAATGTCATCTAGATACTCCAATGTCACCTCAAGTATCCGTGGGTATGATTATACGATATGCATCACACAATCTCAGATTCATCTATTCAACCAACACATAGGACCTCAAAGAGTGCCCCAAAGTTTCTACCGGAGAGTCAAGACGAAAACGAGTGCCAAACCCTATGCATAGGTTCATGGGCGGAACCCGCAAGTTGATCACCAAAACATACATCAAGTGGATCAATAGAATACCCCATTGTCACCACGGGTATCCCACGCAAGACATACATCAAGTGTTCCCAAATCCTTAAAGACTCAATCCGATAAGATAACTTCAAAGGGGAAACTCAGTTCATTACAAGAGAGCAGAGGGGGGAGAAAACATCATAAGATCCAACTATAATAGCAAAGCTCGCGATACATCAAGATTGTATCACCTCAAGAACACGAGAGAGAGAGAGATCAAACACATAGCTACTGGTACATACCCTCAGCCCCGAGGGAGAACTACTCCCTCCTCGTCATGGAGAGCACCGGGATGATGAAGATGGCCACCGGAGAGGGATTCCCCCTCCGGCAGGGTGCCGGAACAGGTCTAGATTGGCTTTCGGTGGCTACGGAGTCTTCTGGCGGCGGAACTCCCGATCTATTGTGTTCCCGGATGTTTTTAGGGTATATGGAGATATATAGGCGGAAGAAGTACGTCAGGGGGGCCACGAGGGTGGAGGGCGCACCCTAGGGGGGTGGGCACGCCCCCCTACCTCGTGGCCTCCTCGAAGCTTCCCTTACATGCACTTCAAGTCTTCTGGGCTTCTTTCCTTCCAAAAATGAGTTCCATGAAGTTTCAGGTCAATTGGACTCCGTTTGATTTTCCTTTTCTTCGAAACCCTAAAACAAGGTAAAACAGAAACTGGCACTAGGCTCTGGGTTAATAGGTTAGTCCCAAAAATGATATAAAAGTGTATAATAAAGCCCATAAACATCCAAAACAGTAGATAATATAGCATGGAGCAATCAAAAATTATAGATACGTTGGAGATGTATCACCATCCCCAAGCTTAATTCATGCTCGTCCTCAAGTAGGTAAATGATAAAAACAGAATTTTTGATGCGGAGTGCTACTTGGCATAATTTCAATGTAATTATTCTTAATTGTGGCATGAATATTCAGATCCGAAAGATTCAAGACAAAATTTCATAATAATAATAATAATAATAATAATAATAATAATAATAATAATAATAATAATAATAATAATAATAATAATAATACTTCAAGCATACTTACCAAGCAATCATGTCTTCTCAAAATAACATGGCGAAAGAAAGTTCATCCCTAAAAAATCATATAGTTTAGTCATGCTCCATTTTCGTCACACAAGAATGCTCTCATCATGCACAACCCCGATGACAAGCCAAGCAATTGTTTCATACTTTAGTAATCTCAAACTCATAAACTTTCACGCAATATATGAGCGCGAGCCATGGACATAGCACTATAGGTGGAATAGAATATAATGAGGGGGTTATGTGGAGAAGACAAAAAGGAGGAAGTCTCACATCAACGAGGCTAATCAATGGGCTATGGAGATGCCCATCGATTGATCTTAATGCAAGGAGTAGGGATTGCCATGCAACGGATGCACTAGAGCTATAAATGTATGAAAGCTCAACAAAAGAAACTAGTGGGTGTGCATCCAACTTGCTTGCTCACGAAGACCTAGGGCACTTGAGGAGGCCCATTGTTGGAATATACAAGCCAAGTTCTATAATGAAAAATTCCCACTAGTATATGAAAGTGATAACATGAGAGACTCTCTACTATGAAGATCATGATGCTACTTTGAAGCACAAGTGTGGCAAAGGATAGTAACATTGTCCCTTCTCTCTTTTTCTCTCATTTTTTTATTTTTTTGGGCCTTCTCTTTTTTTATGGACTTTCTCTCTTTTTTGGGGCCTTATCTTTTTTATGGCCTTCTCTTTTTTTATTCCTCACATGGGACAATGCTCTAGAAAATGATGATCATCACACTTCTATTTATTTACAACTCAATGATACAACTCGATACTAGAACAAAGTATGACTCTGTATGAATGCCTCCGGCGGTGTACCGGGATATGCAATGAACCAAGAGTGACATGTATGAAATAATGATGAATGGTGGCTTTGCCGCAAATACTATGTCAACTACATGATCATGCTAAGCAATATGACAATGATGAATGTGTCATGATGAACGGAATGATGGAAAGTTGCATGGCAATATATCTCGGAATGGCTATGGAAATGCCATAATAGGTAGGTATGGTGGCTGTTTTGAGGAAGATATAAGGAGGTTTATGTGTGGAAGAGTGTATCATATCACGGGGTTTGGATGCACCAGCGAAGTCTGCACCAACTCTCAATGTGAGAAAGGGCAATGCACGGTACCGAAGAGGCTAACAAGGATGGAAGGGTGAGAGTGCGTATAATCCATGGACTCAACATTAGTCATAAATAACTCACATACTTATTGCAAAAATCTACAAATCATCAAAAACCTCGGCACTACGCGCATGCTCCTAGGGGGATAGATTGGTACGAAAAGACCATCGCTCGTCCCTGACCGCCACTCATAAGGAGGACAATCAAATAACACCTCATGTTTCAAAGTTGTTACATAACGTTTACCATACGTGCATGCTACGGGACTTGCAAACTTCAACACAAGCATTTCTCAAATTCACAACTACTCAACTAGCACGACTTCAATATTATTACCTCCATATCTCAAAACAATCATCAAGCATCAAACTTCTCTTAGTATTCAATACTCTATGTGAAAGTTTTTACTATTCTTGGATGCCTAGCATATTAGGATTATTTAAGCAAATTACCATGCTATTTAAGACTCTCAAAATAATATAAGTGAAGCATGAGAGTTCATCTATTTCTATAAAACAAAACTACCACCATGCTCTAAAACATATAAGTGAAGTACTAGAGCAAACAACAAACTATTCCAAAAGATATAAGTGAAGATCAATGAGTAGTCGAATAATTATGCAACTATGTGAAGACACTCTAACATTTAATAATTTCAGATCTTGGTATTTTATTCAAACAGCAGGCAAAGAAAAATAAAATGTCATTCTAAGAATGGAAAACATCATGTGAAGAAGCAAAAACTTAGGATCAACCGAAACTAACCGATAGTTGTTGAAGAAGAAAGGTGGGATGCCAACCGGGGCATCCCTAAGCTTAGACGCTTGAGACTTATTGAAATATTATCTTGGTATGCCTTGGGCATCCCCAAGCTTGAGCTTTTGTGTCTCCTTAATTCCTATCATAGCACGGTCTCCCTAAATCTCAAAAGCTTCATCCACACAAAACTCAACAAGGACTCGTGAGATAAGTTAGTATAACACATTGCAAAAACCTTATCATACTCTACTGTAGCAAATCACTAAAATTATTATTCAACATTGCATACTAAATGCCTCTGCATATTTAGTAGTTCTATCCTCAAATAGAATCATTAAAGAACCAAACATATGCAAACAATGCAAACATAACAGCAATCTGCCTAAACAGGACAGTCTGTAAAGAATGCAGCAACATCCATACTTCCCTAGCTCCAAAAATTATGAAATAAAATTCCCACTGTATTAAATTTATCAGATCTTAATATTCAAAAGGTCTCAACATTTTATCACATTCTGACATTTCTAGGGAATTATTGCAACAGCGGTAAACTTTCTGTTTTCAAACAGCAACATGTGGACTTCCAACATAGGCATAGTAAAGGCTATCAATGCCACTTTTATTGAAATAAAAGATGTGAAACATTGTTCTAAATAACAGCAATCAAATCTTAACAAAATAAATTGACGCTCTAAGCAAAACACATATCATGTGGTAAATAAAAATATAGCTTCAAGTAAAGTTACCGATGAACGAAGACGAAAGAGGGGATGCCTTCCGGGGAATCCCAAGCTTAGACTCTTGGTTATCCTTGAATATTACCTTGGGGTGCCTTGTTAATCCCCAATCTTAGGCTCTTGCCACTCCTTATTCCATAGTCCATCGAATCTTTACCCAAAACTTGAAAACTTCACAACACAAAACTTAACAGAAAACTCGTAAGCTCCGTTAGTATAAGAAAGCAAATCACCATCATAAGGTACTGTAATGAACTCATTATAAATTCATATTGGTGTTAAACCTATTGTATTCCAACTTCTCTATGGTTTATAAACTCTTTTACTAGCCATAGATTCATCAAAATAAGTAAATAACACATGAAAAAACAGAATCTGTCAAAAACAGAACAGCCTGTAGTCATATGGATCAAACGTATACTTCTGGAACTCATAAAATTCTCAAATAAATTGCTGGACCTGTGGAATTTATCTATTAATCATCTGCAAAAAGAATCAACTAAATATCACTTTCCAAATAAAGATGGCAGCAATTCTCGTGAGCGTTAAAGTTTCTGTTTTTTACAGCATGATCAACAAGACTTTCTCTAAGTCTTCCCAAAGGTTCTACTTGGCACAAACACTAATTAAAAGAATAAAACCACATCTAAATAGAGGCTAGATGAATTATTTATTACTAAACAGGAACAAAAAGCAAGGAACTAAAATAAAATTGGGTTGCCTCCCAACAAGTGCTATCGTTTAACGCTCCTAGCTAGGCATGATGATTTCAATGATGCTCACATAAAACATAATAATTGTAACATAAAGAGAGCATCATGAAGAATATGACTAGCATATTTAAGTCTGACCCACTTCCTATGCATAGGGATTTTGTGAGCAAACAACTTGTGGGAACAAGAATCAACTTGCATAGGAAGGTAAAACAAGCATAACTTCAAAATTTTAAGCACATAGAGAGGAAACTTGATATTATTGCAATTCCTACAAGCATATATTCCTCCCTCATAATAATTTTCAGTAGCATCATGAATGAATTCAACAATATAACCAGCACCTAAAGCATTCTTTTCATGATCTACAAGCATAGAAAATTTATTACTCTCCACACAAGCAAAATTCTTCTCATGAATAATAGTGGGAGCAAACTCAATAAAATAATTATCATGTGAGGCATAATCCAATTGAAAACTAAAATCATGATGACAAGTTTCATGAATATCATTATTCTTTATAGCATACAAGTCATCACAATAATCATCATAGATAGCAACTTTGTTCTCATAATCAATTGGAACCTCTTCCGGAATAGTGGATTCATCACAAAATAAAGTCATGACCTCTCCAAATCCACTTTCATCAATATAATCATCATAAATAGGAGTCATGCTTTCATCATAATAAATTTGCTCATCAAGACTTGGGGGACAAAAAATATCATCTTCATCAAACATAGCTTCCCCAAGCTTGTGGCTTTGCATATCATTAGCATCATGGATAATCAAGGAATTCATACTAACAACAGTGCAATCATGCTCATCATTCAAATATTTAGTACCAAACATTTTATAGATTTCTTCTTCTAGCACTTGAGCACAATTATCCTTTCCACCATACTTACGAAAGATATTAAAAAGGTGAAGCATACGAGACAAACTCAATTCCCTTTTTTATAGTTTTCTTTTATAACCTAAACTAGTGATAAAACAAGAAACTAAAAAACTCGATTGCAAGATCTAAAGATATACCTTCAAGCGCTAACCTCCCCGGCAACGGCGCCAGAAAAGAGCTTGATGTCTACTACACAACCTTCTTCTTGTAGACGTTGTTGGGCCTCCAAGTGCAGAGGTTTGTAGGACAGTAGCAAATTTCCCTCAAGTGGATGACCTAAGGTTTATCAATCCGTAGGAGGCGTAGGATGAATATGGTCTCTCTTAAGCAACCCTGCAACCAAATAACAAAGAGTCTCTTGTGTCCCCAACACACCCAATACAATGGTAAATTGTATAGGTGCACTAGTTCGATGAAGAGAGGGTGATATAAGTGGTATATGGATAGTAGATAAAAGTATGTGTAATCTGAAATTATAAAAACAGCAAGGTAACTAATGATAAAAGTGAGCGTAAACGGTATTGCAATGCTAGGAAATAAGGCCTAGGATTCATACTTTCGCTAGTGCAAATTCCCTCGACAATAATAACATAGTTGGATCACATAACTATCCCTCAACATGCAACAAAGAGTCACTCCAAAGTCACTAATAGCGGAGAACAAACGAAGAGATTATGGTAGGGTATGAAACCACCTCAAAGTTATTATTTCCAATCAATCCGTTGGGCTATTCCTATAAGTGTCACAAACAGCCCTAGGGTTCGTACTAGAATAACACCTTAAGACACAAATCAACCAAAACCCTAATGTCACCTAGATACTCCAATGTCACCTCAAGTATCCGTGGGTATGATTACACGATATGCATCACACAATCTCAGATTCATCTATTCAACCAACACATAGGACCTCAAAGATTGCCCCAAAGTTTCTATCGGAGAGTCAAGACGAAAACGTGTGCCAACCCCTATGCATAGGTTCATGGGCGGAACCCTCAAGTTGATCACCAAAACATACATCAAGTGGATCAATAGAATACCCCATTGTCACCACGGGTATCCCACACAAGACATACATCAAGTGTTCCCAAATCCTTAAAGACTCAGTCCGATAAGATAGCTTCAAAGGGGAAACTCAATTCATTACAAGAGAGTAGAGGGGGAGAAAACATGATAAGATCCAACTATAATAGCAAAGCTCGCGATACATCAAGATCGTATCACCTCAAGAACACGAGAGAGAGAGAGAGAGAGAGAGATCAAACACATAGCTACTGGTACATACCCTCAGCCCGAGAGAGAACTACTCCCTCCTCGTCATGGAGAGCACCGGGATGATGAAGATGGCCACCGGAGAGGGATTCCCCCTCCGGCAGGGTGCCGAACGGGTCTAGATTGGCTTTCGGTGGCTACGGAGTCTTCTGGCGGTGGAACTCCTGATCTATTGTGCTCCCGGATGTTTTTCTGGTATATGGAGATATATATAGGTGGAAGAAGTACGTCAGGGGGGGGGGGCACAAGGGGCCCATGAGGGTGGAGGGCGCGCCCTAGGGGGGTGGGCGGGCCCCCTACCTCGTGGCCTCCTCGAAGCTTCCCTTGTGTGCACTTCAAGTCTTCTGGGCTTCTTTCCTTGCAAAAATGAGTTCCGTGAAGTTTCAGGTCAATTGGACTCCGTTTGATTTTCCTTTTCTTCGAAACCCTAAAGCAAGGTAAAAACAGAAACTGGCACTGGGCTCTGGGTTAATAGGTTAGTCCCAAAAATGATATAAAAGTGTATAATAAAGCCCATAAACATCCAAAACAGTAGATAATATAGCATGGAGCAATCAAAAATTATAGATACGTTGGAGACGTATCAAAGACCACCACTCAAGTCAAGAACATCGTGACCAGCCTGGTACGTGAAGATTGTCAGCGCAAAAATTCCTGTTTCGATTGTGGGAAAATTGGACATTATGCCAGACAGTGCTCCAAGAATGGCAAGCCGACGGCTCCATTCCGTCTGCAAGTCAACTATCTGGAGCCATATCCTGGCCCGAGTGCCATCCAAGGGCAAATCCACCATATCTCCGCCGATGAAGCCCAAGAAGACCCGGAAGTCGTCATTGGTATGTTCCCTAGTAATAACATACCTGCTGAGGGAGTCCTGAGTAAGGGGGTGTCCGGATAGCCGGACTATAACCTTTGGCCGGACTCTTGGACTATGAAGATACAAGATTGAAGACTTCGTCACGTGTCCGGATGGGACTTTCCTTGGCGTGGAAGGCAAGCTTGGCAATACGAATATGTAGATCTCCTCCCATTATAACCGACTCTGTGTAACCCTAGCCCTTTCCGGTGTCTATATAAACCAAAGGGTTTTAGTCCATAGGACGAACAACAATCATACCATAGGCTAGCTTCTAGGGTTTAGCCTCTTTGATCTCGTGGTAGATCTACTCTTGTACTACCCATATCATCAATATTAATCAAGCAGGAGTAGGGTTTTACCTCCATCGAGAGGGCCCGAACCTGGGTAAAAACATTGTGTCCCTTGTCTCCTGTTACCATCCGCCTAGACGCACAGTTCGGGACCCCCTACCCGAGATCCGCCGGTTTTGACACCAACATTGGTGCTTTCATTGAGAGTTTTGTTGTGTCGTCGCCATCAGGAAGGATGCCTCATCCCGTCTTTAAAGACGACACTGTTGCTAAGGGAGCTTTGGCTATCGGCCAAACTCTCCGGCTAGGTGGTTTTCTTATGACGGCCTATTCGGCCGCTGCGCCGACGATGACTTCTCGGGTCATCAAAAGCAATCTTCACGTCAACTCGAAACTCGCCGAGCAGTTAGATCCAATGGATCTCTCTTCCCTAAACGAGCTCTTGGATTGCATCGCCGCCCTGGGAGTCGCTACAGACTACGATCAGATTGGGCCTAAACCCGATCTGAGAGAGATCAACTCTCCCCGGGTCACCCATCACATTGCAGTGGTGGAGGAACAATGTGGCGACCCTTCATCTATCTTAAGAACTAGCTATGTCCGGATTCCTGATCCCTCCAAGCCGGATACCCGCGGAGGGGAGGATGTCACTCAAGACCTAAACCTAGAGTCAGGCAGTGGGCTAGATTTAGTGGAAAACATCCAAGAATCCAAACTTCCGAGTTCGGAAACTCCTTGGCCCCTGAGTCTTAGATTGGGTGAGGTTTCGGATTCAATTCCACCCACCCACCCAAACATAAGCGATCTATCCCAAATTAGGCAAGAGCCCGAAGAAACAATACACCATTACTGAGCCAGATTCCTCCTGGTCATGAACAGGATAAAGGACTGCTGCAAGGAAGACACAATTTCATTCTTCTGCAATTTCATAAGTCACCGTGAAATACACGCTTTGCCGACTTGGCGTCCATAGTACGAAAGTACTGTGCGATGGAAAGCGCCTGGAAAACCGAAATAAAATTTTGGGACAATCCAGCCCTGAATACAAACCCAGTCCGAAATAAAAGGGTGCATTATCACCAGACACCCGGGTTAAACACCAAAAAACAAAAACCCTCTACAGGGCATGGAACCGTACTGGAGGGATGGCTCAATGCACCCTGTAAAATTCACAGTGCAGAGGGCGCCACACCAACTCATAGCCTTAAAGCATGTTGGATACTCCGGCAGGTGGCCAAAAGTGGCGAAGACCTCCTAACCCCAGAAGCCACAGAGCACCAGCCCAGGGATACCAGTACGGTATTAACAGTCTTCGAGACTTTCGCATCAAATAATATGCGAAAACGAACACTCCGCAGCCTTGCCGAAGTCTACCACGTGGCAACAATAAACCCATGGAGTGACACGGCTATTACTTTTAATGCCAGTGACGAACCTAAATTCTGAACAGCCCGAGCACCAGCCGCATTGGTCCTCAGTCCAATAGTGAACGGCTTTCGACTCACCAAGGTACTCATGGACGGTGGTAGCGGATTGAACCTCATTTATGAGAAAACCCTTTGTAAAATGGAAATAGACTGGAACCGCATTGAGCGAAGCAGCACAACCTTTAGAGGAATAATCCCCAGTCGGGAAGCGCGCTGTACAGGAAAAATCACACTAGATGTGGTGTTCGGCACGCCGAATAATTACAGGTCCGAAGAGGTCACGTTCCAAGTGGCCTCGTTCAGTAGCGGATACCACGCTCTATTAGGGAGGGAGGCGTTTACAATCTTCCAAGCCATACCCCATTACGGGTACATGAAGCTCAAAATGCACGGGCCCAACGGAATCATCACTCTTGCTAGTGATCCGGACATAGCACTCCGCGCCGAAAATAAGACAGCCGCACTGGCCCTCGAGGCACTATCCGAAGCCCTAGCAGTCGAGGAACTGACTGCGCTGCGCTCCATGATGAACAGGGACGATGTGATACTCGATAAAAGATCCAAGTCCACCTCCTTTAAACCGGCGGACGAAATAGTCAAATTCCAAGTCCATCCAACGGACCCTACAAAAACAGCTTCCATCGGGGCACAATTAAATCATGATGTAGACGCCGCACTACGAGAGTTCCTACGTGAGAACTGGGACATTTTTGCCTGGCACCCTTCAAACATGCCAGGAATCCCACGCAGGCTGGCCGAGCACAGCCCAAATCTCCCTCTAATAATAAATCAGCGACTGCCTCTGGTCGTACGTCGTCGGCGTTTTTACAAAAAAGTCCCCCCATTTTTGATAAATTAACCCGCATTCCCTGTTTAAGTGAATCTGCAAAAACGATTCATTTTTACAGAAACACCCCTATGTTCGTAAGAATTCAGCCCGCGATCCTTTCTTCATCCAGACAGCTTCCTTTCCAGTGCAGCGGGGCGGCGCCCTTCACGGGGAGGACAGCTCCGGGTGGGCTCGTGAGCGACCGTGCTGCAGGAGGCTTCGCGCGAGCACCCGATCTCCCGTGTCCACCCCTGGGTTCTCGTCATCGCACCGGCGGCTGCCGTTGCCGCCACTCTCCGTTCCTCTGCCTCCTAGCAGAGGAGGCAAAAATAAAATCATCACTGCTCGGGATCAAACTCTCCACCTGCGAACCAGAGAGGATTCGACTTCATATTAGAAAGAGATAGTACCACCTCGCTATTTTAGATCATATTTCACCAATATATATATGTGGGCGATCTGAAATCAACAAGCCGCCTCAAAATCAATCAAGGGAAGGAATTAACAAAGGAGAACCAGCTCGAGGGGGGACCTATCGACCAATTGTCGTAGAACGGAAAGAACGAAAAAAGAAAGATTGGATCCGACCTGATGGGGTGGAGGTTTGGCACATCCAGCGTTGACAGCCTGCAACTGTCGGACACGGGCCTCCCAGAGGGAGGAGGAGACAGAACAGGGCCGGCTTGGCGGCACCGCGGATGTTGGCGGAGGAAAAGTAGCCCAACAGCCGCTGGATCATGGATCGCCGCCAGTACACTGGAACGACATGCATGTGAGGCGAATTTGGGCGGCGCAGGTCCCCGTGGAGATCAGAGGATCGCGCCGGAGTCATGGGAAGGGAAGGGGAGGGGAGGGGGCGCTCGCAACGGGGCTGGCCACGACGCAGGTGGTGGTGGCCACCGTCGGCGGGGAGGGGCGCTGGTGCCGGCATGCATGCACTCTCGCCTGGATATGAATGAGAGAGAGAGAGATGATTGACAGAGAATGAGAGAGAACCAGATTGGTGGAGGTGGAGACGGATGGATAAGGGGCCTCTCTAGAGACGTACACGTGATAGTTACGTGTCCGCTCGATTTTTATCAGCCGGCTGGATTTTCTAATCCTTTTCTAAACAAAAGAGGACATGCACGATGCTCTCAGGTCTCAGCACTGGGACCTTTTATAGAAAAAATCAAAGAGATGTTACGATCTACACAAGAGTACAAGGTCACCTGGGCTCGGCGTACAGCTAATCTAGCTTCTTATGTTTTAGCTAAAGTGGAGGTTAGCAATGATTTAGAGATGGTTTGGCCTGATGTGTCACCGGACTGCATTTTTACATTTTGTAGCGAATGACATTCCCAACATTGTTAAAGTAAAAAAGTTGGGAGTACCCCTAAAAAAGAACTATATGTGCTTTTTTTTTGAGGGAATGCATTTTTTTTGAGACAAGGGAATGCATCTATCTGTGCTAGAACGGGAGTATGGGAGAGACCTATCAGGAGATAGCATCATTTTTCTCTTGCGTTTGGGTCAAGCCCAAATAGTGAAAAAACATTATGGATGAAATATAATCTTACAAAATCAAACAATCTTCAATAAAAACAAAAAAACTACATAATAAAAATCATTGAATTCAAATCTTTTGAAAATACTTTAAATGAATTACATTGTATGTTTCTCCCTAAAAGATTGTTTCATGCATCACTATTCTTCCATCTGATGGCCGTGTAGAGCTTAAATATGCGCCAATTAGGGACATTGGGGTGGCCTCTTCACATCAACATGTCATGATCCAAAGGAAAAAGATAATGCAACCCGTGCCACGCTCATATGCATCTTAAATAGACAAGGGTAACCTTATCTCAAGGTTTATTAGAGTTGGTTATGAGTAGCGTGTAATGGCACATGAAGCAGGTTTTGTTAATTTTTTCGCCCGTTGCAACACACGGGCATACGACGAGGCATGAAGGGAAGGAAAATTAAAGACAAAATAAATTCGCTGGGAAATTAAAGAGGAAATAATAATTTTGCTATTAATTAACAGAGCAAATGAATTCTGTTGTGCTCTATGGGTGCATGGGCAGATGTGAGAGAGGATTCAGTTGTGCCACTACGATGCATGGGCAGATGTATTAGATTATATGCATGGGCACACGCTAATACATACTCCCTCCTTTCCGGTTTATATGGCTCAATTCAAAAATCTCACCAACCAAGGTAGATGGTGAGTGGTGGAATAATTTTTATAGTTTGCAAAACCACTCAATTAATGCACTTGTTTTTCTCAAACAATTGTGTTTACCAATGCATTAATTGCAGTGCATGTATGCATAAAGTACATGCATTGGTCAATTTTCTTTTAGTACTTGCATGCAATGATTTAATGCATCTTGAAATTTGAACATGTGATGGGAACAACTAAATCGAGCCTTATAAAATGGGAAAACTAAAATTTTGAGATAAGCCTTATAAACCGGAAAGGAGGGAGTCAAAAAGAAAGACCTGGCTCATGGAGGAGCTTTTTAATCTCCTGGTAATGTTTCTTTAGTTGGACCTCTAATTTGTAATGAGTTATTATTTACACATAACACATCCAAACCCTGAATTGGACCCCCTCAAGGTGCAAACGAAAAAACTGAAACCTACACCTTGCCCATTTTTTATGACCTGAAAAATATTCGTAAAATAGTGCGTCAACTCGGGATCCATCAGTTAACCTTGAGCCGATGAACGCCAAACGACCAACAACCATCTAGGCCACCAACACTTTCTGTTTTTTAAATGGATTACATCCAATACTATGCATACACATTTATCAAGGATAATTTCTTAATAACTTCAATATTTCTGTTTTTGACACGAATGAAGAGATGAACCGATAGGCTAACCGGTGAGAATCTTAACAGGCAGCCTCACCGGTTTGGTTGCCTATTCAGTTTTTAAACTATGGTTCGATGGCCATGGTGAAATGACACGACATATTTCTTTGCCGGAGAGATGCCCAACTTCATATTAGAAATGAAGAAGGTGGACGGTGGCGACAATGAGGTCTATTCGGTTTATGTTGAGTCAAGAAATTGATGGCCTCACACCGTAATTTAATTTGCATTAATAGTTATTGTTGTGCGTGCGCTCAATAAGAAAATGGATCGCTGGACATGTTATAACATGATAGGTTTTGAACGACACGAATATGTATGTGACGGTTGCAACGCATGAGAAATTACAAGCTGGTGCAAGTAGGGGCTCGCGAAATCGGCATGGTGAGTGTGATGACCAAAATCACACGAATATGTATGTGACGGACTATCATCGACATCGATGATGAAGAGGAGAATTGGAACACAGATGACTCGCTAGGAGTGTGCGAGAGTTTATTTTTCCCATTGCAACGCACGGGCATTTGTGCTAGTATCCTAAAAGGATTCAAGCCAGTCAAGCAGGCTCTTCGGCGTTTCTCCGAACCTAAGAGACAAGCCATGGGAGAGGAACTAGCTAAGATATTGGAGGCCAGATTCATCAGAGACAAAAAAACATCCGGACTGGCTAGCAAACCTGGTGATGGTACCAAAGAAGGACAAATCCTGGCGCTTGTGCGTTGATTTTAAGGACCTCAACAAGGCTTGCCAAATGGATCCCTTCGCCCTCCCCCACTTCGTCAAATTATCAACGCTACCGCAGGACACGATTCATTGTGTTTCCTCGATGCATACTCTAGCTACCATCAAATTAAGATGGCAGAGCCAGACCAAGCCGCAACGGCATCCATCACACCATACGGCCCATTCTGCTTCAACACAATGCCTTTCGGGCTCAAAAATGCCGGCGCAACATATCAGCGCATGATTCAGACATGTCTAGCAAACCAGATCGGCAAAACAGTGGAGGCATATGTAGATGCCGTGGTCATCAAAACCAAGCATGTCGAATCTCTAGTAGACGACTTGAGGCTCACATTCGATAACCTCCGAACATACGACATCAAGCTCAATCCGGAAAAATGTGTTTTAAGCGTACCAGTCGGAAAGCTCTTGGGCTTCATTGTATCTGGTAGAGGAATTGAAGCAAATCCAGCCAAGATCCGAGCTCTGTCACAATTGGACATCCCAAAGGACCTCAAACAAATACAAAAATTGACCGGATGCGTGGCGGCTCTAAGCCGCTTTATCTCCCACTTGGGAGAAAAGGCATTACCCCTTTATCGCCTCCTCCGGCGCACCGAACACTTCGAGTGGATGGATGCCGCCACGGTCGGACTCGACGAAATAAAAGCCATACTAGCAACAAACCCAGTCCTGGCCGCGCCAAACATTGGCGAACCAATGCTATTATACATTACGGCAACTCATCAAGTTGTAAGCGCAATGCTCATCGTCAAACGAGAAACGGACGGACACAAACTCCCCCTTCAAAAGCCGGTTTACTATGTGTCCACTGTCCTTACTCCATGCAAGTCATGGTACCCGCATTATCAAAAGATAGCGTACGCGGTATTTATGGCATCCCGGAAGCTGCGACACTACTTTCAAGAGTGTTCGATAACGGTAGCCTCAGAAGTACCACTTAACGATATTATAAACAACCGCGACGCGACGGGCCGGATTGCCAAATGGGCCATTGAGCTCCTCCCGTTCGACATAACTTACAAGCCACGGTGAGCAATTAAGTCGCAAGTTTTGGCCGACTTCGTTGCCGAATGGATGGAAGTCGAACTCCCTAAAGAGTATGGCACATATTCCAACTGGATCATGCACTTCGACGGCTCCAAAATGTTGGCTGGTCTGGGGGCTGGCGTCGTTTTGATGTCCCCAACAGGAGATACAGTTCAATACGTACTCCAGATAATGTATATGGACTCCAACAACGCAGCCGAATATGAGGCCCTTCTACATGGTCTCCGGATGGCAGTATCCATGGGCATTCAACGCCTAGAGGTGCACGGGGATTCGGACCTTGCGATATCCCAAATAAATGGAGACTTTGATGCCAAGGATCCGAAAATGGCAGCTTATCGCAACGCCGTCCTAAAAATGTCAGCTCGGTTCGAGGGGCTCGAATTTCACCATATAGCCCAGGAAAACAATCAGGCAGAAGACGTCCTGGCACGCATCGGCGCAAATCGCGATGCTGTCCCTCCCAACATCTTCTTGGAGAGGCTGTTCAAGCCATCCGTAGTATGGGAAGGGGAACCCGAAAATAACAGCCCGGACCCAACCGCATTGCCCGACACCGAACATTCTGACATAATTGGAGGCTCTGCCAATGAAATAATATCTTCAGCCCACGTAATAATGGCAGTCATCGCCCCATGGACAGAACCATTCCTAGCCTACCTAACTAAGAAGGAACTTCCCGAGGACCAAAACGAGGCACGCTACATAGTGCGGGGATCTGAAGCCTATAAGGTCCATGAGGGAGAGCTTTATAAGAAAAGCACCACTGGAGTCCTTCAAAGGTGCATCTCCAAAGAGGAAGGGCGGAATCTTCTAGCGGAAATTCATGCCAGACTCGGCGGTCACCACGCTGTAGCTCGGGCCCTTGTAAGCAAGGCCTTCCGTACAGGCTTTTATTGGCCGACGGCCCGGGCAGACGCTCAGGACTTAGTCCAACGTTGCGTTGGTTGCCAGCTTTTTGCAAACCAAAGCCATATGCCACACACCGCCCTCCATACTATCCCCATCACCTGGCCCTTCACGGTCTGGGGGCTTGACATGGTTGGACCCCTTAAAGGAGGAACCCACAAGCAAAAATACTTACTGGTCATGGTGGATAAGTTCACCAAATGGATAGAAGCCAAGCCTGTTAAGACGGCCGAATCCGGACCAGTGATAGACTTCATATCCGGGGTCGTACACCGTTACAGCGTCCCCCACAGCATCATCACTGATAATGGCATGAACTTTACGGCTGGCGAGGTAAAACTCTGGTGCAAAAACATGGGCATCAAGCTCGATTATGCTTCAGTCTATCACCCACAAACTAACGGTCAGGTCGAGCGAGCAAATGGTCTTATCATGAGCGGCATCAAACCCAGATTAGTGCGGTCCCTCAAGGAATCTAACACGCATTGGGTAGAGGAGCTCGACTCCATACTCTGGGGGCTGCGGACCACGCCGAATCGCACTACCGGATACACACCATTCTTTACGGTATATGGTGCAGAGGCAGTTCTGCCCTGCGATATAATACATGACTCACCTCGAGTGCGCATGTACGGAGAAAGAGAAGCCGAGCTCGATTGGCAGGACAGTTTGGACGCCTTGGAGGAGGAGCGCGACGTGGCAAAAGCCCGTTCCGCATTCTATCAACAGCAGGCTCGAAGATACCAAAGCAGAGAAGTACGGGCCAAAACTTACAATGTTGGCGAGTTAGTTCTACACCTGCGGATAAGAAAAAGGACAAACTCAAGCCCAAGTGGGAAGGTCCCTTCATTATTGACCAAGTCCTGACTGGTGGAGCGTACCGTCTACGGGATGCATCGGATAATCGACTCGAGACGAACCCATGGAACGCAACCCGACTCCGAAGATTCTACGCCTAGCGCCGGACTCTGTGTTTGTCTCCTTCCTCTGTCCATTTTTTATACACAATCTGTCTTATATTTTTCTCCTTCTCCCCTTCTCTTCTCTCACAGCCTTTAAAGGCCCATTTGTGCCTTGTTTGCACGCAACTGACGTGCTATCCGCGCTCATCATACCTGGGGGCTTTGTAGGATCAAAAGTATGTCTAGAGGGGGGTGATTAGACTACTTTCCCAATTTTAGTTCTTGGCAGATTTTAGCTATCTTAGCACAAGTCAAGCAACCTCCACACAATTCAAGCAAGCATGCAAAAGAGTATATGAGCAGGGAAAGTAAAACATGCAACTTGCAAGAATGTAAAGGGAAGGGTTTGGAGGATTCAAACGCAATTGGAGACACGGATGTTTTTGTCGTGGTTCCGATAGGTGGTGCTATCGTACATCCACGTTGATGGAGACTTCAACCCATGGAGGGTAACGGTTGTGCGAGTCCACGGAGGGCTCCACCCACGAAGGTTCCACGAAGAAGCAACCTTGTCTATTCCATCACGGCCGTCGCCCACGAAGGACTTGCCTCACTAGCGGTAGATCTTCACGAAGTAGGCGATCTCCTTGCCCTTACAAACTCCTTGGTTCAACTCCACAATCTTGTCGGAGGCTCCCAAGTGACACCTAGCCAATCTAGGAGACACCACTCTCCAAGAAGTAACAAATGGTGTGTTGATGATGAACTCCTTGCTCTTGTGCTTCAAATGATAGTCTCCCCAACACTCAACTCTCTCTCTCACAGGATTTGGATTTGGTGGAAAGAAGATTTGAGTGGAAAGAAACTTGGGGAAGGCTAGAGATCAAGATTCATATGGTTGGAATGGAATATCTTGACCTCAACACAAGTGTAGGTGGTTCTCTCTCAGAAAATGTATATTGGAAGTGTAGGTATGTTCTGATGGCTCTCTCCACAAATGAAGAGTGGGTGGAGGGGTATATATAGCCTCCACACAGAATCTAACCGTTACACATAATTTGCCAAACTCGGTGGGACCGAATGGTTAAACTCGGCCGGACCGATTTAGCAAACCTAGTGACCGTTAGGATTTTCGGTGGGACTGAGATGCAACTCAGTAGGACCGATATGGTTAGGGCATAACGTGATCTCGGTGTGATCGATTACACAAACTCTGTGGGACCGATTTTGGTAATAAGCTAACCAGAGAGTTGGTCAAGTAAACTCGGTGGGACCGATTCGCTCATCTCGGTGAGATCGAAATGTTACAAAAGGGAAACAGAGAGTTTACATTGCAATCTTGGTGGGACCGATCGCTCATCTCGGTAAGACCGAAACTTTACGAAGGGAAACAGAGAGATTACAATCCCATCTCGGTGAGACCGAGATCCCTATCGGTGAGACCGATTTGCCTAGGGTTTGTGGCAGTGGCTATGGCATTTGAAACTCGATGGTGCCGGATAGAAAGAATCGGTGGGGCCGAGTTTGACTTTTGGTTTAGGTCATATGTGGATGTGGGAGAGTAGTTGAGGGTTTTGGAGCATATCACTAAGCACTTTGAGCAAGCAATCCATTAAACAACACCTCATCCCTCCTTGATAGTATTGGCTTTTCCTATAGACTCAATGTGATCTTGGATCACTAAAATATAAAATGTAGAGTCTTGAGCTTCAAGCTTGAGCCGAACTTTTTGTCCTTAGAATTTTGAGGGATCCACTTTCCTCATCCATGCCATGCCATTCACTGAGGTTTTCCTGAAATATTAATCTTGGAATAATGTTAGCTCAATGAGCTATATGTTGTTAGGAATTACCAAAACCACCCAGGGACATTTGCACTTTCAATCTCCCCCTTTTTGGTAATTGATGACAATATATAGATCAAAGCTTCGACAAATGATAATAAGAGTGAAAGATGTTGTCGCTTTGAGAAGTATGTGAAAAGCAAGAGCTCCCCCTAAATTTGTGCATATCTTAAGATTTGCTTTGGACTGCAAATGCACAATGAGTTAGGATCATGGGTTACTCTTCCATGTCACATACATCTTGGCGGAGCGCTCAAAATGATAAGAATTAAATACATGCACTCATCACCAAGCAAAGTGAATGATCATATAAGGATAAGTAAGATAATATCATCTAACAAGCACAAGTGTAGCTTATGATCAACCACATGATCATCAATGTCTGACAGATAATAGCATAGTATCTGAAGCAATCAAAAGACAAACAAAGTTCAACCACCAAAGCAAGAGAGAATAAAAAACAACACTCTCTCTCGAAGCCTATGATCTATACATTTTTCTCCCCCTTTGGCAACAAGTTACCAAAAAGTTCATAGAAAATGCATAGCACTAAAACGTCTCTCAAGCTTGGTCTTCAGGTGGTGGTGTTCGGAGAACGCCAAGTACGAAGGCTTCAGTCGAAGTAGATGGAGCTGATGGAGTTGGTGCTGGAGCTGATTGCGCTGTAGCTGTAGCTGGTGTAGATGAAGTGAATCTAGTGTCTGGAACAGGCACTGCAGAAGATCTCTGAGCTCGAGGCACTCTGGCAAATGCATCAGTGGTTGTCTTGCCCTTCCTCTCCCGCATGTCATCCTGTAGCTGCTCCACAATAGACTGAATCTCAGTTACTTTGGCATCTAAATCATAGAATTTTTGCTCCACGATTCTTTCCAAGCTCTCCTGGTTTTGAGTCAGGGTGGCCAGTCCCTTCTCAATCCTCAGAGTGGATGCAATCTGGTAGCCAAGCTGATCTTGCTTGCTTTTCAAAAAGTACTCAGATACCTCCTCTTGAGTTGGCATCTTGGCAGCCTTCTCTTTCTTTGCTTTCTCCTTCTTCTCTTGAGCTTGTATTGATGATGGTTCATTCTCATTCATCAGAACTTGGTTGTCCTCAAAGTCAGGATAGATAGGCAAGTGTTCCTTATCCAACAAGTATGTGCCTATGCCCATCTTTGAGTTTATCAACTCCTGGATCTGTGGGGCATATCCACAACTTCTTTTCTGGTTAGCTGCAGTCCTCTTGATAGTCTCAACTATAAGGCTCATGACCTTGAACTTCTTTGGCATATCAAATATATGTAGCAAGTTAATTGCATGGCCTCTGATCATTCTGTGATCACCAGCCTTGGGCAAGAGAGTGTGCCTAAGGATCCAATTGATTGTAGGCAGCCTTGACAGCAAGTGTTTTATTGACCCAAACTGGTGAGTCTCAAGATCATCTTCAGGAATCTCCTTGTACATGTTTGCCATAGAGTTGTGATCCATCTTCTTCTTGGCATAGACATCCAAGTCATCTTCTTCTTCCTTAGGAGCATTGAACAGATTTGCCCATTCCTCAATAGTTGAGTGGTACCTTGTACCTTCAGACATCCATACTATCCTGCCATCTGGATAGAAGTGTGTTGTGGAGTAGAATTGCATTATGAGCTCCTCATTCCACTTTGTGAGCTTCTGCCCAACAAAGTCTGCAACTCCACAAGCACTAAAGCTGTCAAACACACTAGGATAGTGTTCCTCATTTTCCTTGATATACTTCCAGTCCACCCTCCTCATTTCACACACTATAGGCTTCTTGTCCAGCAGCACTGTCTCATAGAAATCTTGCTGTTCCTTTGTGTGGAACCTATAATCAACAACAGTTCTTCTTCTGGTAGCATATGGATCTGTCTCTCTCCATTTCCTCAGTCCTGAGTCTCTCCTGATCTTCATGTTCTCAGCCACAGGATGAGCATCATTGTGGTCTGGAATTTTTGGCTTCAATTTTCTCAGAACATGCTCTTCATTTCATTCTTCTTTAGCAACAGTCTCAGGCACTGGGGCCTTGTTCTTCTCAGCTGCAGGGATGTTTCTGGTATTTCTCTTTGGTGCAGTCTTGGGCTTGGAGGCAGCTTTGGGTGCTTCTTTGGGCTTTGATGAAGCAGCCCCTGTCCTGATAGCATCACCCATAAGCTTCTGGGCCTTAGGTGCTGGTGCAGCAACCTCTTCTTCCTCTTCTTCTTCCATCATGGAAGCCTTTCCAATCACTCTGGCCATGGTCTTCTTGACCCTTTCCTTCCTTTTCTTTCCTTCTGCAGCATGCTCTTTGGGTTGAGATTCCAAAGATGCTTGAGAGGATGCTCTGGCCTTAGACATTGGTTGTCTCCCTGCTGACCTCTTGGTCTTCAGACCTGGCTTGGTTGAAGTAGCTGTGCCATATTCCTTCTTAAGAACTTTCTTCTTTGATGTGGCATCATCCTCAGTGGCCACATAGTCTTCATCCTTAGACTCTGAAGTTCTCTTCTTCCTTGTTCTGGTGGCAGCTTTGGGTAAGTTGCTGGGAGTGCTCCTGCTACCATCATCTGAACTACTAGAGGGACTAGTGCCCTCACTCAGGTGAACCTGCTCCTCTGACCTGTTCTGGCTGTCACTCTGATCAGACATATTGCAAACACTAACTGCAGACCCTGTGAATAGATTGTAGATGAGACAGAGTGGATGAGCATCACAAAATACAGAGATTTTTGCAAAAGAATGAGTCAAAACTTAGTTTTAGTTTTCCACAGAAAGCATTTTGGATCAACCGATTTGCAAACTCGGTGATACCGAAGTAGCTGTTGGAACCTAAACTAGTGAACTCGGTCAGACCGAGTCACAGTTCGGTGGCACCGAGACTGCTAGGGTTTCACAAAGTCCTGAACTCGGTCACACCGATTTGCAATTCTTGGTCAGACCGAAAATCACATGTGCAATGGCCTGAGCCGAATCGGTGGTACCGAGTTCCACAACTCGGTGGGTCCGAGATGGTTTCGGCGGAAACCTAACCCTAAATTTTCAATTCAACTCTAATCTACGGAGTGTTTTGACTGGATAAGATCGTTTCAATCGTGGCAAGATTCATGATGAACACAATGTGCTAGGAATCGGACGGGGATAGCACTGTGATTGAGTCCATACCCTAGTTCGGCGATGAACTCGCTACGGCGGCAACGGCGGGGAAGAATTCCGTTAACGGCGGCGGAGACCAGCGATAGGAGGCGGCTGGCGACGAGGAGGACGATCCAGAGACCCAGGCGGCAGAGCGAGCTATGCGCGGGCGAAGGGGTTTCGGAGAAATTTCCAAAATTTTGCCCGTGAGTATATATAGCCCGACCCTGTCGGTGTGACCGAGTGGAACAACTCAGTGGCACCGAGATTCATAACTGCAAGCAGTTACTGAAACTTGGTGTGACCGAAAGGTTCAAATCGGTTGCACCGAGATTGAAAACCTAGATCGACTTAGTGATCTCGGTATGACCGAAATGGAGGAATCGGTCAGACCGAAACACACAAAGAAGTTTTGGAAGTTTAAGTCTATGACGAATCGGGGACTCCGAGTGCTCCTCACACAGAGTGGTTCGAATCTGACTTGATCAAATTTTGTGATGTAGCATGAATAGAGTTTGAGACGAGAAAATCATAGATAGCTAGAGAGGGTTCTTAGGCATTCTTGTCCATCCACTTGGCAAAAGAAAAGAAAACCAATCAATCAAAACAACAAGTGGATGTCCTTGAATGAGTGAAATATGCAATCAACATGCTCACACAATAAAATGGCAATTGAAATATGTGGCAAAGCATGCACAACCAATTCTAGCATCTATCAAACAATTTGCGATGACTAGGTCATCTATATATGAGTATATTGACTTAGGAGTCAAATGAGAACATTTGATCATAGGTCATACTCATCGTTTAAGCACAAGTGGGGTTACCACTTTTACATAAAGCATTGTTGTGTTCACACCATTAGAGTTGCTTTAGCTCAATTCTTAGAGTAAATCTCCCCCTAGATGTGAGATCCCCCCTAAGAGGGATGAACTAACCTTTGGTTTTGTCGATGATGACTTCATGTAGATGTTGAAGATGTGGATGCTCAATGTTGATGTAGATCATTTGGAGCTATCCATTGGAGTGAGTTGCACTTTCAATACCTACACGGGTTAGTCCCACAAGGAACAAACAAGGATATCCATAGACATAGAGTGATGCACACACAAGATGATGTCTATGAAAGCTTTTAGGCTACCTTCTCCCTTGTCTTACCAACAAGAGGGTTTGTGACTCCTTGAACTAGTGCAAGATGTGGAAGTTGATTGCACTTGTTCTTGCCAAGATGATAAGAGTGAAGTATGTTGGCGGAGTCACCCTCAAGAACTCTCTAGTTCTTCTTCTTCGGGATCCACGCCATCTTGATGGGAATCCTCGGTGTTGTAGTTGTACTTGATGAAGTGGAACTTGAAGTAGTCTTGGGAACCCACTTGACCAAGGCCTTAGGAGCTTCTTCAAATGCATCAATTTCCTCTTGAAGCTTGTCCTTGCCTTTTTTCTTGTGGTCTTGTGGTGGAAGATCATCTTGAGCTTGTGTCCCTTTGAGAGAAGTAGGATCATACTTCTCTTGTCGAGGAACAAACTTCGTCTTGGGGTATTGATCTTCTTCCCACTCAACTCCATTGGCATTGAACTTTCGTTCAAAACCCACACCTTGATTCTTCCGGTGCCTTCCTTGCTTCTGTACAATTTCCTCGAATTGCTTACTTCCGGCAAGGCTCTTGTAAACACCTTTCTCTACAATTCCCTTCAATAGGCTATTTTCTTGATCAAGTGTAACTTGGCTAAGAGAATCATTAGTGGAATCAAGAGAACTACTAGAAGCAACAATATTGGATTTAGCATGAGAATTGTTACTACTAGAGGAAGAATCTTTCTTGTTCTTGTTACTAGACTTGACTTGAGGCATGGTGGATAAGAGTAAACGCTTGGCAATGTAAGAAGAACTTTTCTTGCGAAGATCATCATTGATTGCTTTTAAGAACTCATGCTCTTGCTCAAGGTTGAGCTTTTCAAAGCGTAATTTCTCATGAGTCTTTAAAAGTTCTCGATGATCTCCTAAGATAGTTTCATGAGCTAACTTAAGAGTGTTTAGTTCTTTAGTTAGAGACTCAATCTTCTCCTTATCATTGTCATTCGTTTTATCTTGATTAGCATGATTAGTTGATGTTTCATCATAGTATTCATCACTAGAGTTGTCAACAAGTAAATCATCATCACCTAACAAGTCATCTTCATCACTATTGAAATCAACATACTCGGCGTGTGATACCTTTGGGCCTTTAGCCATGAAGCATGTTCCAACTCCTTCATTTGGTGAGTCAAATATGTTGTAGGAGTTGGTTGTCACAAGTGCTAGAGCGGCAACACCTTCATCTTGAGTATATTCGGAGTCGGAGTGATAGCTTCTCTCGGAGTGGTTGTCGGAGTCGGAGCCGGGTACCCATTCACCAACATGAGCTTGATGTCTTCGTTTTGTGTAGCTCCTTGATGACTTGTCCTTTCTTTCCGAATCCTTGCTTCTCCGTGAGGGTCTTCGTTCATAATGATCATCTTTACTCCTTCTTTCTCTAGATGGTGATTCTTCTCTTCTACTTCTTCTCTTGGGAAAATCTTCTCTTCTCTTGTAGGGGGTCGTACACTCATTGGAATAGTGTCCGGGCCTTCCACAATTGTAGCAGTTTCGCTCTCGACTAGAAGATCTTTTGTCATTGTAGGACCTTGACTTGGAGCTTCTCTCTTTGCTTCTACTCTTGTAGAACTTGTTGAAGTTCTTCGCCATTAAGCTCAATTCTTCGTTGAAGGTTTGTTTCTCAATCGATGATGTGGGGGCTTCACATGAGGCTTTGTAAGCACCACTTGATTTGTTGTGAAGTTCCTCTTTATCCTTGAGTGACATCTCATGAGCAACAATTCTTCCGATGACTTCCGTTGGCTTGAGATCTTTGTAATTTGGCATCATTTGGATAAATGTGCACACATTATCATATTTTCCATCCAAGGCTCTTAGGATCTTCTTGATGATGAATCTATCGGTCATCTCTTCACTCCCTAAGCCGGCAATCTCATTTGTGAAAAGAGCAAGCCTAGAGTACATTTCAGCGACACCTTCACCATCCTTCATTTTGAACTTGTCAAGTTGACTATGAAGCACACCCAATTTGGATTCCTTGATGGAGTCGGTACCTTCGTGCATATCAATCAAAGTATCCCAAATTTCCTTTGCATTGTCAAGATGGCTGATTTTGTTGAATTCTTCGGGGCACGATCCGTTGAAGAGGATATCACAAGCTTGAGCATTGTATTGTAGCATCTTCAACTCATCCACGGTAGCTTCACGATTCGGTTCTCTCCCATCAAAGAATTCACCTTGCAAGCCAACACACACAATAGCCCAAACGACAGGGTTATGTCCAAGAATATGCATTTTCATCTTATGCTTCCAACTAGCAAAATTAGTACCATCAAAGTAAGGACCTCTACGGTGATAATTTCCCTCGCTAGACGCCATACTCTCCTAGGTTGTGAAACCAAGGCTATGACCACCAAAAGCTATGGAAATAAAAGCAAATGGAGACCAAAGCTCTGATACCACTTGTAGGATCGAAAGTATGTCTAGAGGTGGGTGATTAGACTACTTGACAAAATAAAAATCTGTCCTTTTCCCAATTTTAGTTCTTGGCAGATTTTAGCTATCTTAGCACAAGTCAAGCAATCTCCACACAATTCAAGAAAGCATGCAAAAAGAGTATATGAGCAGCGGAAAGTAAAGCATGCAACTTGCAAGAATGTAATGGGAAGGGTTTGGAGGATTCAAACGCAATTGGAGACACGGATGTTTTTGTCGTGGTTCCGATAGGTGGTGCTATCGTACATCCACGTTGATGGAGACTTCAATCCACGGAGGGTAACGGTTGCGCGAGTCCATGGAGGGCTCCACCCACGAAGGGTCCACGAAGAAGCAACCT
>NC_041382.1:546087155-546127681 GCF_002162155.2 Triticum dicoccoides
ATTAGACTACTTGACCAAATAAAAATCTAGCCTTTTCCCAATTTTAGTTCTTGGCAGATTTTAGCTATCTTAGCGCAAGTCAAGCAATCTCCACACAATTCAAGCAAGCATGCAGAAGAGTATATGAGCAGCGGAAAGTAAAGCATGCAACTTGCAAGAATGTAAAGGGAAGGGTTTGGAGGATTCAAACGCAATTGGAGACACGGATGTTTTTGTCGTGGTTCCGATAGGTGGTGTTATCGTACATCCACGTTGATGGAAACTTCAACCCACGGAGGGTAACCGTTGCGCGAGTCCACGGAGGGCTCCACCCACGAAGGGTCCACGAAGAAGCAACATTGTCTATTCCATCACGGTTGTCGCCCATGAAGGACTTGCCTCACAAGCGGTAGATCTTCACGAAGTAGGCGATCTCCTTGCCCTTACAAACTCCTTGGTTCAACTCCACAATCTTGTCGGAGGCTCCCAAGTGACACCTAGCCAATCTAGGAGACACCACTCTCCAAGAAGTAACAAATGGTGTGGTGATGATGAACTCCTTGCTCTTGTGCTTCAAATGATAGTCTCCCCAACACTCAACTCTCTCTCGCGGGATTTGGATTTGGTGGAAAGAAGATTCGAGTGGAAAGCAACTTGGGGAAGGCTAGAGATCAAGATTCATATGGTTGGAATGGAATATATTGACCTCAACACAAGTGTAGGTGGTTCTCTCTCAGAAAATGTATATTGGAAGTGTAGGTATGTTCTGATGGCTCTCTCCATGAAGGAAGAGTGGGTGGAGGGGTATATATAGCCTCCACACAGAATCTAACCGTTACACATAATTTTCCAAACTCGGTGGGACCGAATGGTTAAACTCGGTCGGACCGATTCAGCAAACCTAGTGACCGTTAGGATTTTCGGTGGGACTGAGATGCAACTCGGTAGGACCGATATGGTTAGGGTTAGGGCATAACATAATCTCGGTGTGACCGATTACACAAACTCGGTGGGACCGATTTTGGTAATAAGCTAACCAGAGAGTTGGTCAGGTAAACTCGGTGGGACCAATTCGCTCATCTTGGTGAGACCGAAATGTTACAAAAGGGAAACAGAGAGTTTACATTGCAATCTCGGTGGGACCGATCGCTCATCTCGGTAAGACCGAAACTTTACGAAGGGAAACAGAGAGATTACAATCCCATCTTGGTGAGACCGAGATCCCTATTAGTGAGACCGATTTGCCTAGGGTTTGTGGCAGTGGCTATGACATTTGAAACTCGATGGCGTCGGATAGAAAGAATCGGTGGGGCCGAGTTTGACTTTTGGTTTAGGTCATATGTGGATGTGGGAGAGTAGTTGAGGGTTTTGGAGCATATCACTAAGCACTTTGAGCAAGCAATCCATTAAGCAACACCTCATCCCTCCTTGATAGTATTGGCTTTTCCTATAGACTCAATGTGATCTTGGATCACTAAAATATAAAATGTAGAGTCTTGAGCTTCAAGCTTGAGCCAAACTTTTTGTCCTTAGAATTTTGAGGGATCCACTTTCCTCGTCCATGCTATGCCATTCATTGAGCTTTTCCTGAAATATTAATCTTGGAATAATGTTAGCTTAGTGAGCTATATGTTGTTAGGAATTACCAAAACCACCCAGGGACAGTTGCACTTTCAGGCGTCTTTAACAGAAGCTTATTCATACGGGCTTTATGCCCAACACATGTGTTATCCTTCCACATGTACCCTTTATTCACCATTATATGCATCGATATGACTTAAGTTTTGGCCAAGCTGGGTTGCCTGGCTCTTGTATTTATGCCCTACGTTCCCGTTAATTCGGCTAGGGCATAAGGGGAGCACCTCTGCGATTGTTACTGCTGGGTCAGCCGGATGTGTTCCTTAGACTGGGTGAAGCCGAAAGCTAGCGTTCTTAAGGGAATATTCGATCGGTGAACTAAAGATGATTTTTCACTTATTTACTTATGCGCCCCCAGATGTTTTTTCTGCGTCTCTTCTCGCAGTCCGGACATGCACTTTAGGGCATGCCTCCCAGGGAAAGGAACCCCTAATGGAACTATTCTCCCTGGAAGATGATTCTTACTAACCATGTAATATAACATAACTAGTTGGGCACTTGTCTGTTCAAGCACTAATGACCCCTACGCCTGGTCTCCATGCATGCCCCAGTTCTTACATAACCGAGAGGGTATTCGGATACACTCTGGACCGTCGGGTCCCGAGGTTGAAGCAAAAAAGGTCCGCCACGACAAACGATCTACATCCATCTAGAAGGCATTATACATGTCACTTTAAATTACATAGTCAATTTGACTGGTTGAATTCCTCTTCAATACCATCCAATAGGCTGTCTAGTCTACAGTCCTGTTGGGAATACTTTGCAGCCAATTCTACTTAGCCGTACACTAAGCTCACAGGGATCTCCTTCCCATCAGGACCCACAGGTCCGACCTCGGCCAGGTGGTTTGGGTCAGCCTTCGTGTACCGCGTCTTCACCATGGCCCAAGCTTCCCTGGCACCTTGACGGCAGGCCGATATCTTCCATAATAGGAAGCGCCGCCGAGCTCCCTTCAGCTTCTCCGCAAGATCTCCAAGTCCTTCGGGCAAGGATACGGATGGCCACAAGGCCTGGGCGATGCCTTGCATCACCTGCCGAACTCGTTCATGCAGTTGTGAGAGCTCGGGAAGAAGGTCACCCGTAGAACCGGGCATTTCCTTTGCAGGACGACCTGTTAGCATACCTACAGGCATAACTTTGACAGCCAACTTCCTCACCGAACTCTTTTTCAAAGTTCATTCAAGCACTTACTAAATATGTCGCGTGGAAGCCGTCGATTCTCCTTAATGGAGTCCGACAGTTGGGCACGAACATCCTTTAGTTCCACGCCCAGCTTGGTGTTGGCATCTAGGAGATCATTCTTCTCCTGCCTCACCCTCGTAAGCACGCTCTCACTGGCCTTCAGCTGGCGTAGGAGCTGTTGCTTATCCGAATTTACTCCAGCGTCATCTGCAATTTTATCGTCAAATCTGCATATACGCCACACTTTATATGATACTTATCATTTGAAGGATATATTACCAGAGGGGGTCTCTTTGGGCTCCCCTGCTGCGGCCAGTGTGGCCTGAAGTTGGGCTTTGCACTCTTCCAGCTCCTGGGACAGTTGGGTATTCTTTTCTGTAAGAACCTGCATAACAAATGATCCTTAAATCAGTTATTCTAACTGTTTCAAGTCTCAGGGGCTACTGATATATATAATCACCAAATTTTCTCACCCGTATGTCTTTTACATACTGCTCCGTGGCTCTGGCTAGACCATTTTGAGCGGCACGGAGGTACGCATCTCCCGAGTTGAAGGCATCCAATGCCTCTTGGGAGAAACAAGCATCACGAAGAACAGTCCGGCGACGCATGTGGTTCATGGCACTTTCCACCTCGGAATTGGTGGCGGACAGTCTATCCGCATCCTCTGTCGGAGGAGCACCCGGCGGACGCCTCGTATTCGTTCCCGCCTCCGAATCCGGCCTTGGAGCCTGGCTGGTGGAGGCGCGATTAGTAGCCTCTTCGGATATAGTCCGGCGAGCGCTCTTTTTCCTAAAAAGAAGGCATGGGCGTTAGTATGCCTCTGAGAATAATGTCTTGGAATAAAGACGGCGCGTCATACCGCTGCGCCAGTGTCTCAATCCGGACTGCGTGTCTTTTCAGCCTACCTGGCCTCACGGCCCCTTGTTGGCTAGTTGCTGCAGGCTCGACCTTTCGCCTCAAGGACCTCCCCTGCAAAACATGGTTGTTATACGGTAATCAAAAACACACAAGGACGGATCCCTTTTCAAAGTACTGGGACTTCGGTCTCAGTTACCTGTGAGGCTGGAAGTAGCCCAGGGTAATCGGCCGTAATGGCCACCAAGGCGTTGTCATTGCTCAATTGGTAAAATACCCCATCGATCAGCTCCACAGATATGTCCGGATCCTCTTGGGAGGCCGGGTCAAGGGACCGTTCTGGGTCCTCGAGTTGTGGAGGAGGGTTGTTTATCTCCCTTACAGCCTGGCGCAGCTCCTGCGTTGAAATCGCTAGACTGAATACTTAACTATGGGAATATGAAACGGATGGGCAAGAAAAAGTGTTCGCTTACCCAGCTCGGAGGATTGTACATAGAAAATCCGCCCTGCGGGTTAACGCGGAGGAATTCCTCCTATTCTCCCTTGTACAAAGTGGATAAGATCTTTATTAGAGCAGCAACCGATTCCGGCCCTTTACGGTCGTAGCGAGTGGCGTCATCCTCCCCGTTGAAATCCCACATGGGGTCGCCTCTATACTGAAGCGGCTGCACCCCCCGCATAATACATGTGGCCATGACCTCGATCATGGTCAATCTAGATCGAGCTAACAAACTTATCCGGCTCATCAGGTAAAGAACGTCCATGTCATCTTCCTCCTGGGGGCTCCGTGGACGCCAGCTCCGGCGCTTCTTCAAAGAAGCGTTGTCGAACTCAGGGAGGCCGATTCGAATAGGTTCCGGGAGGGGGACGTCTTCTATATAAAACCATTTTGAAGGTCAGTCTTCAGACGTCTTCTTTGGGGTTCCGGATAGATATCCGGTCCCGGCAATACGCCACACTTCGGCTCCGCCCACTTGATATATTGACCCCTCCTGAGAACGGGGCACAAGGCAGAACAGCTTCTTCCACAGTGCGAAATGAGCCTCACAGCCCAAAAACAACTCGCAAAGGGCTACGAAGCCCGCGATATGCAATATGGAGGCAGGCGCAAGGTTGTGCAACTGGAGGCCGTAGAACTCCAGGAGCCCCCGGAGAAATGGATGAATTGGAAATCCGAGCCCTCTTACCAAATGAGGGACAAGGCATACCCACTCTCCCTTGGAGGGATTGGGAAGGCTCTCCGCTTGCTCTCCGCCATTATAGGTGGTGAGCCCGGCTCGAACCGGGACCATGTATGCTGGGGGAAGAAATCCCTTGGTCTGAAGCATCACTAATTTCCTATGTGGCACGGAACATCTCTTCCAATCTCCAGGCTTGGGGCTAGGGGAGCGAGAGGAGGAGCTGCGTCGACCGGCCATGATGGAATGGATCTCTATCGGATGCGCTCCGATGAAGGCTCGCCAAGGGAGGATGGTGTGATTTGGATCTGAATCCTCGTCTCTTTAATAGGCAGCTCATTTGCACAGCTAGGGGGGTAAATGTAAAAACACCCTGGCTCTTCACATTCGCTCGACACGTGGAAAGTGGCCATTATTGGGCGTGGAAGCCAAGGAGCGCAACATTCACAAGAAGTCGGACATTATTTAAACAGGTACACGAAATTTGGAGAGGAACCCGCCTTGAAATGCCGAAGACAATTTGCACGCCGGACTCATCGTCATTGAAGCCTGGTTCGGGGGCTACTAAGGGAGTCCTGGATTAGGGGGTGTCCGGATAGCCGGACTATAACCTTTGGCCGGACTCTTGGACTATGAAGATACAAGATTGAAGACTTCGTCCCGTGTCCGGATGGGACTTTCCTTGGCGTGGAAAGCAAGCTTGGCAATACAGATATGTAGATCTCCTCCCATTGTAACCGACTCTGTGTAACCCTAGACCTCTCCGGTGTCTATATAAACCGGAGGGTTTTAGTCCATAGGACGAACAACAATCATACCATAGGCTAGCTTTTAGGGTTTAGCCTCTTTGATCTCGTGGTAGATCTACTCTTGTACTACCCATATCATCAATATTAATCAAGCAGGAGTAGGGTTTTACCTCCACCAAGAGGGCCCGAACCTGGGTAAAAACATTGTGTCCCTTGTCTCCTGTTACCATCCGCCTAGACCCACAGTTCGGGACCCCCTACCCGAGATTCACCGGTTTTGACACCAACACCTGCCATAATTTTATTTGACTCTGGGGCTTCCCACTCTTTTATTTCGCAGAGTTTTGCTGCCCAAAACAAAATTCCTTGCTCGATTTTGGGTAAGCATATGCTGGTACAATCCCCGGGATCCTTGCTCAGAAGCAATCTGGTCTGCCGTAATCTAGAAATTGATATCAAGGGGGTCAAGTTTCCAACATGTCTAATAATCATCGATTCTGACAAATTGGATGTTATTCTGGGAATGAATTAGTTGACCCAATACCAAGTATGCATCAACTGTGCGACCAAAGAAGTTACCATGGCAAATCAGGAGGGTCGCACCGCAAGTTTTTATGCCCGCAAAAGCATACCCAAGAAGGATATGGTTTTCACCGTCGTGGCTGAAGAGGTGGAATTGATTCCCGTGGTCAGTGAGTATACCGATGTATTTCCTGAGGAATTACCAGGAATGCCGCCAGACAGAGAACTAGAGTTTGCAATTGACTTGGTGCCTGGAACCACACCGATACACAAGAAATATTATCGGATGCCTTCATCAGCATTGGTGGAATTAAGGAACAACTGGATGAGATGCTGCAGAAAGGATACATCCACCCAAGCTCTTCCCCGTGGGGATCACCCGCAATATTCGTGGATAAAAAGGATGGCAGTCTTCGGATGTGTGTAGACTACCGACACCTGAATGACGTCACCATCAAAAGTAAGTATCCACTATCAAGGATTGCTGATTTGTTTGATCAACTCAGTGGGGCCAAAGTATTCTCTAAAATTGATTTGAGGACCGGATATCATCAACTCAAAATCAAGAAGGAAGATATTCCCAAGACCACGTTCACCACTCGGTATGGTCTCTATGAGTATACCGTTATGTCATTCGGCCTAACCAACGCCCCAGGCTTCTTCATGCATATGATGAATAAGGTGTTTATGGACTTCTTGAACAAATTTGTGGTGGTGTTCATCGATGACATCCTCATTTACTCTAAAGGCAAAGACGAACACAAGGACCACCTCCGAGCAGTTTTGTATAGGCTCCGCGACCATCAGCTTTACGCCAAGTTCAGCGAATGTGAGTTTTGGCTCAATCAAGTTGGATTTTTAGGTCATGTTCTCTCGGCAGAAGGGATATCCGTGGATCCAAGCAAGGTAAAAGAAGTGCTTGATTGCTCCGCACCCACTACAGTCTTAGAAATCCGAAGCTTTCTTGGACTAGCCGGATATTACCACCGTTTTATTGAAGGATTCTCCAAGATTGCCAAGCCCATGATAGAGCTACTAAAAAAGGACAAGAAGTTTGAATGGACTGAGGACTGCGAACAGAGTTTCAAGGAGCTAAAAACCAGACTAGCGTCAGCACCAGTATTGACTCTTCTCGACATCTACCGTAGTTTTGATGTCTACTGTAACGCCTCCAGAAAAGGCCTTGGATGCGTACTTATGCAAGATGGCAAGGTTGTGGATTATGCATTCCGACAACTACGGCCACACGAGGGAAACTATCCCACTCATGATTTGGAATTGGCTGCGGTGGTGCACACTTTGAAGATTTGGTGACATTATCTTACTGGAAAGAGGTGCCAGATATTTACCGACCACAAGAGTCTCAAGTATATATTCACTCAGCCCGATTTGAACCTTCGTCAGTGAAGATGGCTCGAGTTGGTCAAGGATTATGACCTTGGTGTAAATTATCACCCAGGAAAGCTAATGTGGTTGCTGACGCTCTCAGCTGCAAACCGGCCAACCTGAATGCTCTAATGGAATCTTTGCATCCTGAGCTTTATGGAGAAATTGCCCGGCTTAATTTGGTAATCATGGATGTCAGTCTTGCCAGTATACTGGAAGTTGCTCCTACCCTCGAAGAAGAAATTCGCAGCACTCAAGCAAATGACAAATCATTGCAATTATATGCCAAGCGTATGCAAGAAGGACAAACACATGATTTCTCTAGAGATCAGCAAGGTACGCTAAGGTTCCAAGGAAGGATTTGCGTACCCAGCCACGAAGGCCCGAGGAAGAAAATATTGACAGAAGCACATGAATCTCCGTACTCAATTCACCCAGGTGGCACTAAAATGTACGAAGACCTTCGTCGGGTATTCTAGTGGAATGGAATGAAGAACGACATCGCTTACTCTGTGGCTTGTTGTGATATATGCAACAAGGTAAAGGCGGAACACCAAAAACCCACCGGACTCCTTCAACCATTACCGGTATCCCAATGGAAATGGGACAATGTCTGCATGGATTTCATCACCGGGTTACTAAGGACTCACCGAGGAAATGGCGCAATATGGGTCATAGTGGTCACCTTAACAAAGATGGCACATTTTCTTCCAATTCGGACCACCTACCATGCCGATCAATGTGCACAATTGTATGTGTCTCGAATCGTCAGTCTGCATGGGGTACCAAAGACTATCACTTCGGATAGAGGATCTCTCTTCACTTTAGCATTTTGGTCCCGACTACACCAAGCCTTGGGAACTGCTCTAAAATACAGCACGACCTATCATCCTTAGACAGATGGACAAACTAAGCGAGTAAACCAAATACTCGAAGATATGCTCCGGGCATGTGCATTGGCCCAAGGGTCCAAGTGGGAAGACTGTCTGCCATACGCCGAGTTTTCCTACAACAACAATTTCAAGACCAGCTTAAAGATGTCACCCTTTGAAGCTTTGTATGACCGTAAGTGCCGCACTCCGCTGAATTGGTCTCAAACCGGGGACAGTCATATTTTCGGAACTGATTTGATGCTCGAAGCTGAGAAGCAAGTCAAGGAAATCCGAGACAGACTATAGTTGGCCAAATCTCGACAGAAGAGTTATTATGACACCAAGCACCGTCAGATCAGCTTCGAACCCGGAGAACACATTTATCTCTGAGTTACCCCTATGAAAGGAGTTAAGAGGTTTCAGACCCGAGGAAAATTGGCACCCAGGTACATCAGTTCGTTTCCAGTCAGGGCCAAATTCGGAACAGTTGCATATCAATTGGAATTGCCACCCGAACTGTCAGAGGTACACAATGTGTTTCATGTCTCATAGCTAAGGAGATGCCTCTCACCACCGAAGAAAAGGACTGATATGGTAGAGATAGAACTGGCTAAGGATTTGACGTATGAGGAAAAGCCAATCAGAATATTGGATGAGACATAAAGAGTCACTCGCAGCAAAGTGCTAAGGTTTTAGAAGGTTCGTGGGAACATCACACCGAGGAAGAGGCAACCTGGGAAAGAGAGGAATTTTGAAGGACTGCCTACCCAGAATGGTTTTCCCAAGCAACCGAATCTCAAGGACAAGATTCATCCTAAGTGGGGGAGGTTTGTGACAGCCTAGATTTTGCCTTCTCTCTTTTTCCGGACATGGTTTTGCCTTTGCCTTGGATTTGAGTTTTTGGAATCAATTCAAATGGACTTGTCACTTGGGCATGCCCTTGACTTTCACCCAAGTGACCTATCTACTTACCATTCAATCTCATTTCTCTGAAAAATCCCCAAAATAATCAAATGAATATTTTTCATAAAAGAAAAATATTCATTTTCTCTTCTAAAGCCTATTTCAGAAACTAGTGCTCCAAAGCAACCCCCATTTTATTACTCCTAATTCTGAAATAATTCCTGAATATTCTTGGAACCATGGCCCACCTTCCCAAGCAAAAATATTGCATGACTTTTTGTAATATTTTTGCTACAGAAAATAATTCCTCTTCTGGTCCAGAATTGCACTTTGTACATCAAGTGCATTTTTCCTTCATCCTTTGACCCTGATTTTTCTTGAGCCTCTTCACCCTCCTAAGAAAACTTTAACCCCAGGAGATCAGCCCTAATGGCCATCTAGAAGCTATCCCAACATAGCAGCCAAGTTTCTGTCCAGAAACTAGCCAAGATGGTTGAGTCACATCTGGTCGGCCTGGCGATGAATCCTCAGCTTCTCTAGACCTATAACTTCATGGACTTTAGCCCAAACAAGGTTTGGCCAATCGTGGGCGTCATTTTGACCATGCCAGGGCAGTGTCCGCGTGTGGACACGGGGTCTGGCATGCGTTCGACGCGCTCTGAGTAGCGCCAACGCCTCTGTTCGGCGCGTGCTCGAGCCAGAGCTTGCCGACGACTGCCGCGCCGCGCCACCAGCCTCGACTCATCACCTTTGACCCCTCCCTGGCGCTCGCCGACGCCGGAGATGCCGCAGTGAGCACGGGCATGTCGTGGCCAAAAGTCACAGTGCGCTCGTGCCCTTGTCTTCTTTCCCCCTACCTCATGTGCTCGTCCGCGAGCATGGACAGCTCCCTGATACGTCCATTTTGCATCATGCTTTTATATCAATATTTATTGCATCATGGGCTGTTATTTCACATTATGTCAGAATACTTATGGCTATTCTCTCTTATTTTACAAGGTTTACATGAGGGAGAATGCCGACAGCTGGAATTATGGGCTGGAAAAGGAGCAAATATTAGAGACCTATTCTGCACAACTCCAAAAGTCCTGAAACTCCACGGAATACCTTATAATAAATAATGAAAAATCCTTGCCAAAGATGAAGACCAGGGGGCCCACACCCTTCTCATGAGGGTGGGGGGCTCCCCCCCTAGGGCGCGCCCCCTACCTTGTGGGCCCCCTGGTGGCTCTCCGATGACCATCTTCTCCTATATGAAGTCTTTCATCGAGAAAAAAAAATAAGAAGCAACCTTTCGGGACGAAACTCCGCCGCCACGAGGCGGAACCTTGGCGGATCCAATCTAGAGCTCCGGCAGAGCTGTTCTACCGGGGAAGCTTCCCTCCCGGAGGGGGAAATCATCGCCATAGTCATCACCAACGCTCCTCTCATCGAGAGAGGGCAATCTCCATCAACATCTTCATCAGCACCATCTCATCTCAAAACCCTAGTTCATCTCTTGTATCCAATTCTTGTCTACAAGTCCGGGATTGGTGCTAGTAGGTTTCTAGTAGTGTTAATTACTCCTTGTAGTTGATGCTAGTTGGTTTAATTGGTGGAAGATCATATGTTCAGATCCTATATGCATATTAATACCCCTCTAATTATGAACATGTTTATGCTTTGTGAGTAGTTACTTTTGTTCCTGAGGACAATGGAGAAGTCTTGCTATTAGTAGTCATGTGAATTTGGTATTCGTTCGATATTTTGATGAGATGTATGTTGTCTAGTCTCTAGTGGTGTTATGTGAACGTCGACTACATAACACTTCACCATTATTTGGGCCCAGAGGAAAGCATTGGGAAGTAATAAGTAGATGATGGGTTGCTAGAGTGATAGAAGCTTAAACCCTAGTTAATGCGTTGCTTCATAAGGGGCTGATTTGGATCCATGTGTTTCATGCTATGGTTATGTTTACCTTAATACTTTTGTTGTAGTTGCGGATGCTTGCAATAGAGGTTAATCATAAGTGGGATGCTTTTTCAAGTAAGAACAGCACCCAAGCACTGGTCCACCCACATGTCAAATTATCAAAGTACCGAACGCGAATCATATGAGCGTGATGAAAACCAGCTTGAAGATATTCCCATGTATCTTCGGGAGCGCTTTTCCTTATATAAGAGTTTGTCCAGGCTTGTCCTTTGCTACAAGAAGGATTGGGCCACCTTGCTGCACTTTATTTACTTTTGTTACTTGTTGCTCATTACAAATTATCTCATCACAAAACTATCTGTTACCACTTATTTTAGTACTTGCAGAGAATACCTTGCTGAAAATCGTTTATCATTTCCTTCTGCTCCTTGTTGGGTTCGACACTCTTACTTATCGAAAGGACTACGATAGATCCCCTATACTTGTGTGTCATCAAGACTCTTTTCTGGCGTCGTTGCCGGGGAGTGAAGCGCCTTTGGTAGGTGGAATTTGGTAAGGAAAAATTTATATAGTGTGCTTAAATTTACTGTCACTTGTTATTATGGAAAGTAATCCTCTGAGGGGCTTTTTCGGGGTATCTTCACCCCGACCAGTAGAGCAAAGAGTTGCTCCTCAACCTACTGAACCTATTGAAAATGAAATTCCTTATGAGTATCCTTCGAGTATGATAGAAAAACTGCTAGCTAATCCTTTTACAGGAGATGGAACAAAGCATCCTGATGAACACTTAATATATGTGGATGAAGTTTATGGATTATTTGAGCTTGCAGGTATACCTGATGATGTTGCTAAGAAGAAGGTCTTCCCTTTATCTTTGAAGGGAGATGCATTGACATGGTATAGGCTATGTGATGATATGGGATCATGGAACTATAGAAGATTGAAATTGGAATTTCATCAAAAGTATTACCCTATGCATCTTGTTCATTGTGATCGCAATTATATATATAATTTTTGGCTCGCAAAGGAGAAAGCATCGCTCAAGCTTGGGGGATGCTTAAATCAATGTTATATTCATGCCCCAATCATGAGCTTCCAAGAGAAACAATTCTTCAAAAAAATTATGCTCGGCTTTTTGAAATAATCGCACCATGCTCGATACTTCTTGTGTTGGCTCTTTTATGATGAAGACTGTTGGGTTTAGATGGGATTTATTGGATAGAATTAAACGAAACTCTGAAGATTGGGACCTCGACAAAGGTAAGGTGTCAGGTATGGCACCTAAGTTTGATTGTGTTAAATCTTTTATGGATACCGATATTTTCTGTAAGTTTAGCACTAAATATGGACTTGATTCTGAGATAGTAGCTTCTTTCTGTGAATCTTTTGCTACTTATGTTGATCTCCCTAAGGAGAAGTGGTTTAAATATCATCCTCCCATAGAAGTAAAAGTAGTTGCACCTATTAAAGTTGAAGAAAAGACTGTCACTTATAATGATCCTATTGTTCCTACTTGTTATGTTGAGAGACCACCTTTCCCTGTTAGGATAAAGGATCATGCTAAAGCTTCAACTGTGGTTTGTAAAAGCAATATTAAAACATATACACCTCCTGAGAAAGTTAAATTTGAACCTAATATTGCTATTGTTAAAGATCTCTTGTCTGATAAAATAGATGGGCATGTTATTTATTTCTGTGATGAAACTGCTAGAATTGCTAAACCCCGTGATACAGATAAACCTAGACCTGTGATAGGCATGCCTGTTATTTCTGATAAAATAGGAGATCATTGTTATCATGGCTTATGTGATATGGGTGCTAGTGCTAGTGCAATACCTATTGACTTATACAAATAAATTATGCATGACATTGCACCTATTGAGTTAGAAGAAATTGATGTTACTATTAAACTTGCTAATAGAGATACTATTTCACCAATGGGAATTGTTAGAGATGTTGAAGTCTTGTGTGGGAAAACTAAATATCCTGCTGATTTTCTTGTTCTTGGTTCCCCACAAGATAGCTTTTGTCCCATTATATTTAGTAGACCCTTCTTAAATATTGTTAATGCTACCATAGATTGCACAAGGGATGTTGTTACTGTCGGCTTAGATGATATGACTCATGAGTTTAATTTCTCTAAATTTAGTAAACAACACCGTGAAGAAGAATTGCCTAGTAAGGATGAAATTATTGGTCTTGCTTCTATTGCCGCACCTCCTAGTGATCCTTTAGAACAATATTTGCTAGACCATGAGAATGATATGTTTATGAATGAAAGAAGGGAAATAGATGAAATATTCTTTAAACAGGAACCTATTCTAAAACACAATTTGCCTGTTGAAATCCTAGGGGATCCTCCTCCACCTAAGGGTGATCCCGTGTTTGAGCTTAAACCGTTGCCTGATAATCTTAAATATGATTATCTTGATGAAAAGAAGATATATCATGTTATTATTAGTGCTAACCTTTCAGAGCATGAAGAAGAAAGATTATTGAAAACTCTGAAGAAGCACCGTGCTGCTATTGGATATACTCTTGATGATCTTAAGTGCATTAGTCCCACTCTATGTCAACATAAAATAAATTTGGAAGCAGATGCCAAACCAGTCCGTGATCCTCAACGACGTCTGAATCCTAAAATGAAAGAGGTGGTAAGAAAAGAAATACTAAAGTTTCTGGAGGCAGGTATAATTTATCCCGTTGCTGATAGTCAATGGGTAAGTCATGTTCATTGTGTCCCTAAGAAGGGAGGTATTACTGTTGTTCCTAATGATAAAGATGAATTGATTCCACAAAGAATTATTACAGGTTATAGGATGGTAATTGATTTCCGAAAATTAAATAAGGCTACTAAGAAAGATCATTACCCCTTACCTTTTATCGATCAAATGCTAGAAAGATTATGCAAACATACACATTACTGCTTTCTAGATGGTTATTCTGGTTTCTCTCAAATACTTGTGTCGGCTAAAGATCAATCAAAGACTACTTTTACATGCCCTTTTGGTACTTTTGCTTATAGACGTATGCCTTTTGGTTTATGTAATGCACCTGCTACCTTTCAAAGATGCATGATGGCTATATTCTCTGACTTTTGTGAAAAGATTTGTGAGGTTTTCATGGACGACTTTTCCGTCTATGGATCTTCTTTTGATGATTGCTTGAGCAATCTAGATCGAGTTTTGTAGAGATGTGAAGAAACTAATCTTGTCTTGAATTGGGAAAAGTGCCACTTTATGGTTAATGATGGTATTGTCTTGGGGCATAAAGTTTCTGAAAGAGGTATTGAAGTTGATAAAGCCAAGGTTGATGTTATTGAAAAGATGCCATGTCCCAAGGACATCAAAGGTATAAGAAGTTTCCTTGGTCACGCCGGATTTTATAGGAGGTTCATTAAGGACTTCTCGAAAATTTCTCGGCCTCTAACTAATTTATTACAGAAAGATATACCATTTGTCTTTGATGATTATTGTGTAGAAGCATTTGAAATACTTAAGAAAGCATTAGTCTCTGCACCTATTGTTCAGCCACCTGATTGGAATTTACCCTTTGAAATTATGTGTGATGCTAGCGATTATGCTGTAGGTGCTGTTCTAGGGCAAAGAGTTGATAAGAAATTAAATGTTATCCATTATGCTAGTAAGACTCTAGACAATGCTCAAAGAAATTATGCTACTACTAAAAAAGAACTTTTAGCACTTGTATTTTCTTGTGATAAGTTCAGACCTTATATTGTTGATTCTAAAGTAACTATCCACACTGATCATGCTGCTATTAAATATCTTATGGAGAAGAAAGATGCTAAACCTAGACTTATTAGATGGGTTCTCTTGCTACAAGAATTTGATTTGCATATTATTGATAGAAAAGGAGCTGAGAACCCCGTTGTAGACAACTTATCTAGGTTAGAGAATGTTCTTGATGACCCACTACCTATTGATGATAGCTTTCCTGATGAACAATTAAATGTCATAAGTACTTCTTGTAGTACCCCTTGGTATGATGATTATGCTAATTACCTAGTTGCTAAATTTATACCAACTAGCTTCACATACCAACAAAAGAAAAAGTTCTTCTATGATTTGAGACATTACTTTTGGGATGACCCACATCTTTATAAAGAAGGAGTAGATGGTGTTATTAGACGTTGTGTACCTGAGCATGAACAGGAACAGATTCTACGCAAGTGCCACTCCGAAACTTATGGAGGACACCACACGAGAGATAGAACTGCACATAAGGTATTGCAATCCGGTTTTTATTGGCCTACTCTCTTCAAGGATGCCCGTAAATTTGTCCTATCTTGTGATGATGTCAAAGAATTGGTAATATCAATAGACATCAAGAAATGCCTATGAATTATTCACTTGTTATTGAACCGTTTGATGTTTGGGGCTTTGATTATATGGGACCTTTTCCTGCCTCTAATGGATATACACATATTTTAGTTGATGTTGATTACGTTACTAAGTGGGTAGAAGCTATTCCAACTAGTAGTGCTGATCATAACACTTCTATTAAAATGCTTAAAGAAATTATCTTTCCGAGGTTTGGAGTCCCTAGATATTTAATGACTGATGGTGGTTCACATTTTATTCATGGTGCTTCCGTAAAATGCTTGCTAAATATGACGTCAATCATAGAATTGCATCTCCATATCACCCACAGTCTAGTGGCCAAGTAGAATTGAGTAATAGAGAACTCAAATTAATTTTGCAAAAGACTGTCAATAGGTCTAGAAAGAATTGGTCCAAGAAACTTGATGATGCATTATGGGCCTATAGAACTGCATATAAAAATCCTATGGGTATGTCTCCGTATAAAATGGTATACAGAAAAGCATGTCACTTACCTCTCGAACTAGAATATAAGGCTTATTGGGCTATTAAAGAGCTCAATTATGATTTCAAACTTGCCGGTGAAAAGAGGTTATTTGATATTAGCTCACTTGATGAATGGAGAACCCAAGCTTATGAAAATGCCAAGTTGTTTAAAGAAAAGGTTAAAAGATGGCATGACAAAAGGATACAAAAGCGTGAGTTTAATGTAGGTGATTATGTATTGCTATACAACTCTCATTTAAGATTTTTTGCAGGTAAACTTCTCTCTAAATGGGAAGGCCCCTATGTTATCGAGGAGGTCTATCGTTCCGGTGCCATAAAAATCAACAACTTCGAAGGCACAAATCCGAAGGTGGTAAACGGTCAAAGAATTAAACATTATATCTCAGGTAATCCCATAAATATTGAAACTAATATTATTGAAACCGTAACCCCGGAGGAATACATAAGGGACACTTTCCAGAATGTTTCAGACTCCGAAAAGGAATAGGTATGTGGTACGGTAAGTAAACCGACTCCAAAATAGTTTTTAAGGCAATATTTCTCCGTTTTGGAATATTTAGAAAAATAAAAAATTAAGTAGCAGTCCGGGAAGGACACGAGGGCCCCACGAGGGTGGAGGGCGCGCCCCCTTACCTCGTGAGCACCTTGTGTGCCTTCCGGACTCCGTTTTCTTACAGAATACGTATTTTGGTCGGTAAAAAATCACTATATATTCTCCCGAAGGTTTTGACTCCCGTATCACGCAAAAATCTCTTGTCTTTGTTTCGAGCTGTTTTCTGTCAGGGTTGTCAGGGCCAGGCACTATGTCATATCCCTCCTCCTCCAACCATGAGGGCAACGATGCTTGGCTAATGAAGATAGAGCTGAAGAGAGAAGAACCTATGGAGATCAACAAGGATGAAGGGATCAAGAAGGCCATGGAGGACCAAGTTCCAGCAACATAAGACACCCTTCAACTGGATCATAATCTTCTTACCCCTACAGAAATCGAAGCTTTCAAGATGATTGAGTTGGCTCGTATACAAAATAAGTATCTCACACGTGAAAATATTTTGTTGAAGGAGCATATCATCGCACTCAAGGGCATTATCCACAAGTTAGAAGACCTCCTACGCTCGATGTGCGACTATCCGTCATCAACAACCCCACCTTCTTCACCAACCAAGGAGATATAACAACATGGGTATGGGCACTCCCCTTGGCAACCTCCAAGATTGGGGGAGGTGTCCCAGTATCGTATCACAATCACAACTCCTATCTTACCGTTTTTCTTAGTTCGATCCTATTAGTAGTATTTTGATCTAGTAGAATAAAGTTTATGGCATGATCTAGTTTCGAGTTTTGCTTTATGATCTCTCTATGTAATCGAGTCCGTGAGCTATATAATAAAGATTAGTGATTGAGTCAAGGGCTTGCTTATTTTTGCCATGATCCCAAATAAAAGAAAAGAGAAAACGAATAAGAAGAAACAAAAGTTCATATTGATCTTATTGATAGTAATGACTTCACATAGAAAGAGTGTGATGATTAAAAGTTGTTGGGAGTTGGCAGACATAGCTTTGGTCATTGTTGCAATTAATAGGAAGTAATAAGGAAAGAGAGGTTTCACATATAAATATACTATTATTGACATCTTTTATGATTGGGAGCACTCATCAAAATATGACATGCTAAAGAGTTGATGTTGGACAAGGAAGACAACATAATGGGTTATGTTTTCTTATATCTGAGATAAAGTGTGTTGTCATGGATCATCCAACATGTTGATCTTGCCTTTCCCCTCATGCTAGCCAAATTCTCAGCACCAAGTAGAGATACTACTTGTGCTTCCAAGTACCCTTAAATCAGGCTTGCCATAAGAGTCCACCATATCTACCTATGGATTGACTAAGATCCTTCAAGTAAGTTGTCATCGGTGCAAAGCAATAAAAATTTCTCCCTAAATATGCATGATTGATTGGTGTGGGAGAAATAAGCTTTATATGATCTTGTGATGTGGAAGTAATAAAAGCGACGGACTGCATAATAAAGGTTCATATCACAAGGGGCAATATAAAGTGACGTTCTTTCGCATTAAGATTTTGTACATCCAACCATAAAAGTGCATGGCAACCTCTGCTTCCCTCTACGAAGGGCCTATCTTTTATTATTATCTTCTACCTTATGCAAGAGTCATGGTGATCTTCACCTTTCCTTTTTACATTTTATCCTTTGGCAAGCACAGTGTGTTGGAAAGATCCTAATAGATATATCTAATTGGATGTAGGGAGGCATGAGTTATTATTGTTGACATTACCCTTGAGGTAAAAGGTTGTGGGGCGAAACTATAAGCCCCAATCTTTCTCTGTGACCGATTAAACCTCCGTAACCACAAGTATTGCGCGACTGTTAGCAGTTATGAAGGACTAGATGATAGTTGAGCATGTGGACTTGCTTTTCAGCTCTGACATAGACTCTTTCTGATGTTATGATAAATTGCAATTGCTTCAATGACTGAGGTTATAGTTTGTTGGTTCTCAATAAGGTTTCTGATTCATACTTTTGCATTGTGAATAGATCATCACTTGAACATAAGTAATCATAAGACAATATCTATATATGTTGCTGTTCTGAGAATAATCATGATGCCCTCATGTCCGTATTTTATTTTTATCGACACCTCTACCTCTAAACATGGGGACATGTTTATTGTTATCGGCTTTCGCTTGAGGACAAGCGAGGTCTAAGCTTGGGGGAGTTGATACATCCATTTTGCATCATGCTTTTATATCAATATTTATTGCATTATGGGCTGTTATTTCACATTATGTCACAATACTTATGGCTATTCTCTCTTATTTTACAAGGTTTACATAAGGAGGGAGAATGCCGGCAGCTGGAATTCTGGGCTGGAAAAGGAGCAAATATTAGAGACCTATTCTACACAACTCCAAAAGTCCTGAAACTCCACGGAATACCTTATAGTAAATAATGAAAAATCCTCGCCAAAGATGAAGACCAGGGGGGCCACACCCTTCTCACGAGGGTGGAGGGCGCGCCCCCCTACCTCGTGGGCCCCCTGGTGACTCTCCGATGACCATCTTATCCTATATGAAGTCTTTCGTCGAGAAAAAAATAAGAAGCAACCTTTTGGGACGAAACTCCGCCGCCACGAGGCGGAACCTTGGCAGATCCAATCTAGAGCTCCGGCAGAGCTGTTCTACCGGGGAAACTTCCCTCCCGGAGGGGGAAATCATCGCCATCGTCATCACCAACGCTCCTCTCATTGGGAGAGGGCAATCTCCATCAACATCTTCATCAGCACCATCTCATCTCAAAACCCTAGTTCATCTCTTGTATCCAATTCTTGTCTACAAGTCCGGGATTGGTGCTAGTAGGTTGCTAGTAGTGTTAATTACTCCTTGTAGTTGATGATAGTTGGTTTAATTGGTGGAAGATCATATGTTCAGATCCTATATGCATATTAATACCCCTCTAATTATGAACATGTTTATGCTTTGTGAGTAGTTACTTTTGTTCCTGAGGACAAGGGAGAAGTCTTGCTATTAGTAGTCATGTGAATTTGGTATTCGTTCGATAGTTTGATGATATGTATGTTGTCTAGCCTCTGGTGGTGTTATGTGAACGTCGACTACATAACACTTCACCATTATTTGGGCCTAGAGGAAAGCATTGGGAAGTAATAAGTAGATGATGGGTTGCTAGAGTGACAGAAGCTTAAACCCTAGTTTATGGTTGCTTTGTAAGGGGCTGATTTGGATCCATATGTTTCATGCTATGGTTAGGTTTACCTTAATACTTTTGTTGTAGTTGCAGATGCTTGCAATAGAGGTTAATCATAAGTGGGGTGCTTGTTCAAGTAAGAACAACACCTAAGCACCGATCCACCCACATGTCAAATTATCAAAGTACCGAACGCGAATCATATGAGCGTGATGAAAACCAGCTTGACGATATTCCCATGTGTCCTCGGGAGCGCTTTTCCTTATATAAGAGTTTGTCCAAGCTTGTCCTTTGCTACAAAAAGGATTGGGCCACCTTGCTGCACTTTATTTACTTTTGTTACTTGTTGCTCGTTACAAATTATCTCATCACAAAACTATCTGTTACCACTTATTTCAGTACTTGCAGAGAATACCTTGCTGAAAACCATTTCTCATTTCCTTCTGCTCCTCGTTGGGCTCGACACTCTTACTTATCGAAAGGACTATGATAGATCCCCTATACTTGTGGGTCATCACTCCCGCCTACTCACTGAGCCATTGCCCCCTCCCTCTGGTGCCTTTCGTCGCCGTTCGCCGGTCTCCAGAGTACTCCGACGGTGCCACGTACCCCCTTGCTCCAGCTATATATAAAGGCGTTCCCTCCGCTTCGAAGCCTCACACCACACCACACAACCACCAGACCGCGTAGAGGAGCTGTAGCCCGGTCGGGCAGGCCTCTGGCCGTCGACCTCGACCAGAGATCGCCGGTGATCCCCGCAGCCCAACCACCCCACTCCAGAGCCCCTCTAGCCCTACCAAATTCTCAGACGCATCGTTGGGGATCCTCTGGTGTCGCCTGGACGCAGCTGAGCCGCTGGAGTCGCCCCTCGCCGTTGCCTTCTTCATCTCCGACAAGACCCGTCCGCCACCGCCGCTTGCGATCTTGATTGCGAGCAACTCCGGCCATCCCCAGACAAGCCACGGGTATGGGCAGGTGCACCACGACCCCCTCTCCACTTCTATCCCTCTGGGTTTTATCAAAACCCACTCGTCGCTGGCTTAAGGTCCGGTGGAGCGCCACCATGCTCTGTTTCCTCTTGTCCCCTCTCTCTCCTGACCGGTGAGGCCCGGTGTCAGCCTCACCACTCGCACCCGAAGCGGTATGAGTGGAGGCGTATCCTAGCTTTAGGCCATCCATGTCACCCCCCCGGGGATTTCTGATTTATTCAAAATAATTCAAATCTTTGACCACAACTTTGACCAGTGATAACTCCTACCTCCTAAGTCCAAATGAGTTGATTCTTTTTGCGTTGTGGTTGTTTCAGAAAGCTCTAGCAGCACACCAAAATGTGGAATTTTACTTGCTATCTAGAATTTCTGGTGATTTTCAAAATGGTTTTTGATATTTTGTTTTGTAGTTTTTAATTATTTTCAGAAGGAGGAGCTTGCCTTGAAGACAACCAGGAGGAGTGTGACCCTCCTCTGCACTACGACAAGCCACACCAGCATTTGGATGTTGTCATTTAAATATCTATGGTTGTTTCTACTTAAATATGAGTTCTTACATGCATTTAAAATTTGTTAAATAATTATGGTTGCATGCTAGTTACTTTGTCATGCTTGAAATGCTTGTTTAAGTTACTGGTTGAATGCATGGACTAGTTTGGTCTAGTAGAATAAAATTTTGCCTTAGTTGTATTGCTATGATAATTAATGATAGTTCTTTTGTGAGGTGATATCTTCATTATGAGTTAGTAAAAATATTGCATGATAATAAAATTTGAGAAAGAACCAGTAAAGTTTAATCATGATTAGTGCAAGCAAGTTATGTTGATAAGTTTGATCCGTACATGGGAGTTGTATACTTTGCATGTTGATTAGTTGCATGATCATGGCATCGTATGACTTGGTAGTTTAAATTTTTATTCAAGTTAAACCTGTTAATAAGTCCACTTGAATATGATGTTGATCCAGTCGTGGTGCCACTGGATTGGGTTTTCTTAGTGCGACCACATTTACCTTGTGGGAGGTCTTGATTCGGCCCTTTGTTGTGCCTCTCGCCGGTGCCTCCAACGAGGGAAGGTTATGGGCGTGCATACCCTGGCCCAGTAAGCAGACATAACCTTGTGTGCCCGTTTGTTTTTATGGTACCTTATCCCCATTTGGGACCATTTTTGCCACGACGGTAGCCGTTGGTGTCTTTGGTATACACGGGGCCACCCAGGACATAGCCCTAAGAGGGAGTTTGTCGAAGTGGCCGGGAGAGTGTCATGACAAGGGGAGGGTTTCGTTGGAATGTCGTGGTCCACCCGAATGGGAGGGCGAGGCCATGGATTCCGTGGTGTGGGTAAAGTGCGCTACCTCTGTAGAGTGTATTAAATCTATCGATAGTCGGGTCCTCGGTTATGGGCACAACTCGGAAGTAAGTCACACCATGGATCAACTCTTCTATAATTAATCTTGCACACTAAATAACTGTTGATGGCACTGATGGATCTAGAGATCATGAGATGATCATAAGTGATTGGTTTCACTCGTGATCCGGGTATGATCACAGTTTGGTTATGAGGTAACCAGTCTGGTAAGCGAATCCGTGGGACTTGGTGCACATGTTGGTTCACCGCATTAGTAACATTACTTGCATTGCATTAACCTGATTAATTATCATGATATTGTTTGTCATTATGCTTATGTTTGTTGTGAGCTTGTAAGTACATTCAATGTACTGACCTGGCATGTCATGCCAGTTTTCAGGCAAGTCGTTTCACATCGAAGAGCTTCCCACGTCTAGGACGTGTCCACGTTGGTGTCCCTGTGCTATGGAGTTCCACTTTGTCTTTCTTCCGCTGACACGTAGTTCGTCTAATTGAGGCCCCTTTATGTTCATAAATAATGTACATACTATTCAGCTGCACCGTGTATGCCGCTTGGCCTCTTATCTCGATGTAATATCATACCTGTGTAATCCGCTAGCATCAATAAAGCGGTTGTTTCTGTACCATGTTGTTGTGTGTTGCCAGAAGACTTGATCTCTGGGCTGGCAATGCAAGGTAAACCGGTTGCTCTGAGCCGGGGTGCCACAAGTATTGATAAATTCTTTAATATTATGCTCAAGATCAAAGGTGTTCCTATTATTATTATTATTATTATTATTATTATTATTATTATTATTATTATTATTATAAGAAGGATTACCATAAGAATTACCATAATTATTAGAGGAATTACTAGGAAAAGGCCTAGGATTAAAATTACCTATTTAAGCATTGTTATTGAAATTGTTTCGAGAGATAAAATTCACATCTATGGCATCACTATTTTGCTCAATCAAAGTAGACAAAGGCACATTGTTAAAATCAATGGGAGCACTTTTATTAGCAACCAATTTCATAAGAGCATCTACTTTTTCACTCAAAGAAGAAATTTCTTCAACCGAATTAACTTTTTTACTAGTAGGAGCTCTTTCGGTATGCCATTGTGAATAATTTGCCATAATAATATCAAGAAATTTGGTGGCTTCACCCAAAGTAATTTCCATAAAAGTACCACCCACAATGGAATCCAAAAGATTACGAGAAACAAATTTCAACCCTGCATAAATTTTTTGTATGATCATCCAAAGATTTAACCCATGAGTTGGGCAATTCCTTAGCATCAGTTTCATCCTTTCCCAAAATTGTGCAACATGCTCATTTTCAAGTTGCTTGAAATTCATGATCTCGGTTATAAGGGAAATAATTTTTGCGGGCTGAAACTATTTAGTAATAAAAGCATCTTTGCACTTATCCCAAGAATTGATACTATTGCGAGGCAACGAAGAAACCCAAATTTTTGCACGATCTCGCAAAGAAAACGGGAATAATTTCAACTTCACAACATCATTGTCCACATCTTTTTTCTTTTGCATGTCGCATAATTCCACGAATGTGTTAAGATGGGACACAACATCCTCATTAGGAGTACCGGAAAATTGATCTTACATAACAAGATTCAATAAAGCGGTATTAATATCACAAGACTCCGCACTAGTGGCGAGAGGAGCAATCAAAGTGCTAATAAAATCATTATTGTTGGTATTGGAGAAATCACACAACTTGGTGTTCTCTTGAGTCGTGACTACGCAACAAGATTGCACTCAAAAACAGATCTGACGAGAACAACGGTGAATGAAAAAGAGGGCGAATAAAACGACAATTTTTTGTGAAGTGGGGGAGAGGAAAACAAGAGGCAAATGGCAAATAATGTAAATTGAAAGGAGATGAGATTTGTGATTAGGAACCTGGTAGATGTTGATGATGTCTCCCAGGTAACGGCGCCAGAAATTCCTTTTGATGTTTGCTTGAAGTACGTCGATATTTCCCCAAAGAGGAAGGGATGATGCAGCACAACAACAGTAGGTATTTCCCTCAGTGATGAGACCAAGGTTATCGGACCAGTAGGAGAACCATGCAACACCACATAAACAGCTCCTGCACATGAAGAACAAATACTTGCAACCCGACGTAAGAGAGGGGCTGTCAATCCCTCACGGGTAAAAAGATAGGTAAAATTGTAATAGATTAGACAAATGGATCTCGCGGGAACGCGAGATAAAATAAATAAATAAAAATTGAAGCAAGGTATTTTGGGGGTTTTGGATTAATAGATCTAAAAATAAAAGCAAATAAAAATAGATCGTGAGGGAAAATATAATAAAGAAGAGACCCGGGGGCCGTAGGTTTCACTAGTGGCTTCTCTCGAGAAAAATAGCAAACAGTGGGTAAACAAATTACTGTTGGGAAATTGATAGAACTTCAAATAATCATGACGATATCCAGGCAATGATCATTCTATAGGCATCACGTCCAAGATTAGTAGACCGACTCCTGCCTACATCTACTACTATTACTCCACACATCGACCGCTATCCAACATGCATCTAGTGTATTAAGTTCACGGAGAAATGGATTAATGCAATAAGAACAATGACTTGATGTAGACAAGGTCTATTTATGAAGAAATAGACCCCATCTTGTTATCATTAATAGCAACGATACATACGTGTCGGTTTCCCTTCTGTCACTGGGATCAAGCACCGTAAGGTCGAACCCATCATAAGGCACCTCTTCCCATTGCAAGATAAATAGATCAAGTTGGCCAAAAAACCGAAATATCAGAGAATAAATATGAGGCTATAAGTAATCATGCATAAAATAGATCAAAAGACTCAAATAACTTTCATGGATAAAAACATAGATCTGATCATAAAATCAAAGTTCATTGGATCCCAAAAAACACACCGCAAAAAGAGTTACATCATATGGATCTCCCAGAGACCATTGTATTGAGAATCAAAAGAGAGAGAGGAAGCCATCTAGCTATGAACTATGGACCTGAAGGTCTACAAAATACTACTCACGCATCATCGAAGAGGCACCAATGAGGATGATGAACCCCTCCGTGATGGTGTCTAGATTGTATCTGGTGTTTCAAAACTTGCGGTGGCTAGAATTGATTTTCGTCGATGCCCCTAGGGTTTCTGGAATATTGGGGTATTTATAGAGCAAAGAGGCAGTGCGGGAGGCCACCGAGGTAGGCACAACCCACCTGGCTGCACCTGGGGGCCCAGACGCGCCCTGGTGGGTTGTGCCCCCTCGGGGCACCCCCCCCCAAGTGCTTCTCCGGCCCATTGGGTGTCTTCTGGTCCATAAAAAATCCACAAAAAGTTCGCTGCTTTTGGACTCCGTTTGGTATTGATTTTCTGCAATGTAAAAACCAAGCAAAAAAACAACAGCCGGCACTTGGCACTATGTCAATAGGTTAGTACCAAAAAATGATATAAAATGATTATAAAACATCCAAGAATGGTAATATAACAACATTGAACAATCAAAAATTATAGATACATTGGAGACGTATCAGACCGCGAGAAAGATATTGTTACTGTCGGTTTATGGGTTATGTCTCATGATTTTAATTTCTCTAAATTTCGTAGACAACCCCATGATAAATAATTGCCTAGTGAAGATGAAATTATTGGTCTTGATTCTATTGTCGTGCCTCCTACTGATCCTTTAGAACAATATTTGCTAGACCATGAAAATGATATGTTTATGAATGAAAGAAAGGAATTAGATGAAATATTCTTTAATCAAGGGCATGTTTTGAAACACAACTTGCCTGTTGAAATCCTTGGGGACCCTCCTCCACCCAAGGGTGACCCCATGTTTGAGCTTAAACAATTACCTGATACTCGGAAATACGCTTATCTTGATGAAAAGAAGATATATCTTGTTATTATTAGTGCTAACCTTTCAGAGCATGAAGAAAATAAATTATTGAAAACTCTAAAGAAGCACTCTGCCGCTATTGGATATATTCTTTATGATCTTAAGGGCATTAGTCCCACTCTATGTCAGCACAAAATTAAATTGGAGCCTGATGCTAAACTAGTTGTTGATCACCAACGAAGGTTAAATCCTAAGATGAAGGAAGTGGTAAGAAATGAAATACTAAAACTTCTGGAGGCGGGTATAATTTATCCTATTACTGACAGTAGGTGGGTAAGTCTCGTTCATTGTGTCCCTAAGAAGGGAGGTATTACTGTTGTTCCTAATGATAAGAATGAATTGATTCCACAAAGAATTGTTACAGGTTATAGAATGTTAATTGATTTTCGCAAATTAAACAAAGCTACTAGAAAAGATCATTACCCTCTACCTTTTATTGATCAAATGCTAGAAAGACTATCCAAACATACACATTTTTGCTTTCTAGATGGTTATTCTAGTTTCTCTCAAATACCTGTGTCAAAAGAGGACCAAGAAAAGACCACTTTTACTTGCCCTTTCGGTACCTTTTCTAATAGATGTATGCCTTTTCGTTTATGCAATGCACCTGCTACCTTTCAAAGATGTATGACTGCTATATTCTCTGACTTTTGTGAAAAGATTGTTGAGGTTTTCATGGATGATTTCTCCGTTTATGGAACTTCTTTTGATGATTGCTTAAGCAACCTTGATCAAGTTTTGCAAGCATGTGAAGAAACTAATCTTGTCTTGAATTGGGAGAAGTGCCACTTTATGGCTAATGAAGGTATTGTCTTGGGGCATAAAATTTCTGAAAGAGGTATTGAGGTTGATAAAGCTAAAGTAGATGCTGTTGAAAAGATGGCGTGTCCTAAATATATCAAAGGTATAAGAAGTTTCCTTGGTCACGCTGGTTTCTATAGGATGTTTATTAAAGACTTCTCTAAAATTTCTAGGCCTCTCACTATTCTCTTGCAAAAAGATGTTCCTTTTGTTTTTATGATGATTATGTAGAAGCATTTGAAATACTTAAGTCAGCCTTGATTTCTGCGCCTATTGTTCAGCCACCTGATTGGAATTTACCCTTTGAAATTATGTGCGATGCTAGTGATTATGTTGTTGGGGTTGTTCTAGGGCAAAGAGTTGATAAGAAATTGAATGTTATTCATTATTCTAGTAAAACTCTAGATAGTGCCCAGAGAAATTATGCTACTACTGAAAAAGAATTTTTAGCAGTTGTTTTTGCTTGTGATAAGTTCAGATCTTGTATTGTTGATTCCAAAGTAACTGTTCACACTGATCATGCTGCTATTAAATATCTCATGGAAAAGAAAGATGCCAAACCTAGACTTATTAAATGGGTCTTGCTACAAGAATTTGATTTGCATATTGTTGATAGAAAGGGAGATGAGAACCCCATTGCAGACAACTTTTCTCGGTTAGAAACTGTTCTTGATGACCCACTACCTATTGATGATAGTTTTCTTGATGAGCATTAGCTATCATAAATGCTTCTCATAATACTCCATGGTATGCTAATTACATTGTTGCTAAATTTATACCACCTAGTTTCAAATACCAGCAAAACAAAAAGTTTTTCTATGATTTAAGACATTACTTTTGGGATGACCCACACCTTTATAAAGAAGGAGTAGATGGTGTGATTAGATGTTGTTTACCTGAGCATGAACCGGAATAGATCCTACGCAAGTGCCACTCCGAGTCTTACAGAGGACACCATGCTGGAGATAGAACTGCACATAAGGTATTGCAATCTGGTTTTTATTGGCCTACTCTCTTCAAGGATGCTCGTAAGTTTGTCTTGTCTTGTGATGAATGCTAGAGAATTGACAATATTAGTGTTGAGGAACGCAGTATTCAAAAAAATTACCTACGATCACACAAGATCTATCTAGGAGATGCGTAGCAACGAGAGGGGAGAGTGTGTCTACGTAACTTGGCAGACCAAAAGCGGAAGCGTTTAGTAACGCGGTTGATGTAGTCGAACGTCTTCGCGATCCAACCGATCAAGTACCGAACACATGGCACCTCCGCGATCAGCACACGTCCAGCTCGATGACGTCCTTCGAACTCTTGATCCAGTTGAGGCCGAGGGAGAGTTCCGTCAGCACGACGGCGTGGTGATGGTGATGATGAAGTTACTGACGCAGGGCTTCACCTAAGCACTACAACGATATGACCGAGGCGTGTAACTATGGAGGGGGGCACCGCACACGGCTAAAATATCAACTTGTGTGTTCTAGGGTGCCCCCTGCCCCCGTATATAAAGGAGGGAGGGGGAGGACGGCCGGCTAGGCTAGGGCACGCCGGTAGAAGGGGAATCCTACTAGGACTCCACGTCCTAGTAGGTTTCCACCTAAAGGAGAAGATGGAAAGAAGGGAGAGGGGGCCGCTGAGGGAGTCCTGGATTAGGGGGTCCTCGGACAACCAGACTATATAGTTTGGCCGGACTATTGCACTATGAAGATACAAGATTGAAGACTTCGTCCCATGTCCGGGTGGGACTCTCCTTTGCGTGGAAGGCAAGCTTGGCAATTCAGACATGTAGATCTCCAACCTTGTAACCGACTCTGTGTAACCCTAGACCCCTCCGATGTCTATATAAACCGGAGGGTTTAGTCTGTAGAACAACAACAATCATAATCATAGGCTAGCTTCTAGGGTTTAGCCTCTACGATCTCATGGTAGATCAACTCTTGTAATACTCATATCATCAAGATTAATCAAGCAGGAAGTAGGGTATTACCTCCATCGAGAGGGCCCGAACCTCGGTAAACATTGTGTCCCCCGCCTCCTATTACCATCAGCCTTAAACGTATAGTTCGGGACCCCCTACCCGAGATCCGCCAGTTTTGACACCGACATTGGTGCTTTCATTGAGAGTTCCACTGTGCCGTCACGATAAAGGCTTGATGGCTCCTTCGATCATCGGCAACGATGCGATCCAGGGTGAGGTTTTTCTCCCCGGACAGATCTTCGTATTCGGCGGCTTCGTACTGCGGGCCAACTCGCTTAGCCATCTGGAGCAGATCGAGAGCTATGCCCCTGGCCATCGGGTCAGGTTTGTAAGCTTGAACTATACTGCTGACATCCGCGGAGACTTGATCTTCGACGGATTTGAGCCCATGTCAGGTGCGCCACACAGTCACCACGAGCATGACTTAGCTCTGTCGTTGGACGGTGTTCGGGAGATCACACCTGTGGCTACTCCGGCCCCCAATCCGGAGCAGATTGTGTCGTCCGAGGACGGGTGGATGGACCCCGCCACGGAGGCTGCACACTCAGCGGCGATAGAGCCGAATACTGAATTCACATCCTATGGGACCTGTGTTACCGGACCCTTGGATTCGTCCCCGGCCACAAGCTCCGAACCGCTTGCGTCCGTGCCTATCTAATCTGACTGGGCACCGATCATGGAGTTTACCTCCACAGATATCTTTCAGCACTCGCCCTTGGGCGACGTGCTAAATTCATTGAGGTCTCTCTCCTTGTCAGGAGACCCTTGGCCAAACTATGTCCGGCTTGAGTGGGAAGCGGACAACGAAATTCATTCCCCACCCACCACCCACTTAATAGCCACTGTCGACGACTTAATCGACAAGCTTGATTTTGGCTCCGAAGACATCGACGGTATGGGCGATGATGCAGGAGAAGAACAGGAACCACCACCCACAAGGCGCTGGATAGCCACCTCATCATATGATATATAAATGGTGGACACCCCCAAAGAAAGCAATGGCAATAAGGCAATAGAGGATAATCCCCTCGAGAAGCAATCTAAGCACCGACGTCATTGACGCCGCTCTAAGCCCCGCCATAGCAAAAGCAGCGATACTGCCACAAGAGACAATAACGTTGCGGACAGTGCCGAAGACGAAGACAATCCCCTCTAGCCAGGCTTCAAGCGGGAGGATGGGCAAGCGAGCCCTAAGGAACAGGCGACAGACGGAGAATCAGGGGATGACAATTACATGCCCCTCTCCAAAGACAAGGTGAGCCTCGGCGACGAAGAATTCATCGTGCCTGAAGATCCTGTCGAGCAGGAGCGCTTCAAGCGCTGGATTATAGCCACAGCAAAAAGCCTGAAGAAAAAGCAGCAGTAGCTTCAAGCTGGTCAAGATCTGCTAGCGGATAGATGGACCGAGGTCCTGGCAGCCGAGGAATACGAACCCGAGCGCCCAACCAAAAGTTACCCAAAGCGCAGGTTTCTACCCCAACTCGAGGAGGAAGCATTAAAGCCTACACTACCAGCGTATGATGCAGCTGACCGACACCTCATGGCCGAGATAAAGCGGCATATCAGCCTGAAGTCCAACCCGCACCCCGTCGCCAGTCAAACAAAAACACCAAGGCCCGGGGCTGCACGCAGGACCTACGAGACGTATTGGAAAACAAAGCAGGACATACAAGATCGATCTACGGATCACGGGGGCGCCCCAACGCGTGACGACGACCATCACGCTGGATATACTAAAAGCAAATCCGGCCAGGCCGAATACAGCAGACAAGACTCGTATGAACTGTGTCGTGATATAGCCCAGCACAGAGGTGCCGCACACCCCCTATGCTTCACCGACGAAGTAATGGATCACGAATTCCTAGAAGGGTTTAAACCCGTAAACATTGAATCATATGATGGTACAACAGACCCCGCGGTATGGATTGAAGACTTCCTCCTCCACATCCACATGGCCCGTGGTGACGATCTACATGCCATCAAGTACCTCCCACTAAAACTCAAAGGACCGGCTCGTCATTGGCTGAATAGCCTGCCGGCAAACTCCATTGGCAGTTGGGAGAACTTGGAAGACGCATTCCTTGACAACTTCCAGGGCACTTATGTGCGACCACCGGATGCTGATGACTTGAGTCACATAACCCAACAGCCCGGGGAGTCAGCTAGGAAATTCTGGACTCGGTTCCTAACTAAAAAGAACCAAATTGTCGATTGTCCAGATGCTGAGCCTTAGCAGCATTTAAGCATAACATCTATGACGAGTGGCTCGCCCGACACCTCGGTCAAGAGAAGCCGAAGTCCATGGCAGCCCTCACGACACTCATGACCCGCTTTTGTGCGGGCGAGGACAACAACACATCAAGAAATCCTGGCAATTCAGATGCCAGAGATAGCAATGGCAAGCCACGTCGCAGCAGACACAAGCGCCGCAACAACGGTGACAACGCCGAAGACACGGTAGTCAATGCCGGATTCAGTGGCTCTAAATCCGGTCAGCGGAAAAAACCATTCAAAAGAAGCAATCCGGGCCTGTCCAGTTTGGACCGCATACTCGATCGCTCGTGCCAAATTCATGGCACCCCCGATAAACCAGCCAACCACACCAACAGAGAATGCTGGGTGTTCAAACAGGCTGGCAAGTTGAATGCCGAAAACAAGGAAAAAGGGGCTGCATAGCAACAACGAGGAGGAGCCCCGGCCGCCGAACATAGGAGGACAGAAGAAAATTCCTCCCCAAGTGAAAACAGTGAACATGATATACGCAACCCATATTTCCAAGCAGGAACGGAAGCGTGCACTAAGGGACGTCTATGCGATGGAGCCAGTCGCCCCAAAGTTCAACCCATGGTCTTCTTGTCCGATCACTTTCGATCGCAGGGACCACCCTACAAGTATCCATCATGGCAGTTCTGCCGCATTGGTCCTTGACCCCATCATCGACAGATTTCACCTCACTCGAGTCCTTATGGATGGTGGCAGCAGCCTGAACCTGCTCTATCAGGATACAGTGCACAAAATGGGTATAGATCCCTCAAGGATCAAACCCACAAAAACCACCTTTAAAGGTGTCATACCAAGTGTAGAGGCCTGTTGCACGGGCTCAATCATACTGGAAGTGGTCTTCGGATCCCCGGACAACTTACGAAGCAAGGAGTTGATCTTCGATATCGTCCCTTCCGCAGTGGCTATCTCACACTGGTCGGACGAACCGCATTCGCCAGATTCAATGCGGTACTGCATTATGCATACCTCAAGCTCAAAATGCCAGGACCTCGCGGGGTTATACCAGTTAATGGAAACACAGAACGCTCGCTCCGTACGGAGGAGCACACTGCGGCCCTCGCAGCAGAAGTACAAAGAAGCCTTCTGAGGCAAACCGCTAATTCGGCGATAAAGCCCCCGGACACCTTCAAGCGAGTCCGGAGTACCCTGCAACAGGATCGCCCAGCACGTTCTGAGCTTGCCTAGCAATCCGGCCTCCGGCCTAGCCCAGTCAAGCGGCGAAATTTGCGCCGCGCGTCCATAATTACGCACTCAAGATACCATGGGTGTAGGAGGAGGCACGACTATGGCATGGACCACAATGCGGCTCAACCGCCTCAGGACCCGTATATCTTTACCATTTTCTTCCTTTCAGGACCCTATTCTGTGAAGGCCCTCTCCGATACCCTGATTATCGGACCCATCATGGGAACGAAACACCAAGGAAGCAAGAAGCTTTGACGTACAAGGGAATCCCCAGGTGGTCTCTGATAATGATCGCTATACCCGTTTTCACTAGAAAAAAAAGACACATCCGTGACATTTTGGGTTGAACGAATTTTTTCTGTCATACATATGACACTTCTATGACGATAATTGTGACAAAACCCGGTATCATCATAGATGTGGTGGGCTCCTACTTCTATGACAAAAAAAACATGATAGAAAATGGGCTTTTCGTCCTGGGCGGGCTGGAGACGCAGCTGCATGACATTCTTTGGGCCGTCCATGATGGAAAAAACCGTGGTAGAAGCGAGGGGGAGGAAAATTTCGGGGAGTTCCCGGTTACGGTGGGAGGTCGGGGGCCGAGCGATGCGCGCTTCTCTTGTACACATACGCGCATGTGTGCGAGGCGTTCGCTCTAACTGAACCCGAGCGAGGCGTTGGGCTCTAACTGAACCCGAGCGATTGCATTGCAGGCTACGCGTTACTGAACCCGAGCGATCGATCAATGGCTATTAACTGAACCCGATCGAGCGATTCCTTCGCTACTGCTGCTAACTGAAGTCGGTCGATGCTTCCTCTGGATGAACAGTGAGCGTTGCGGGGGGGTTGGATGAACAGTTCCCGGTGGGGGTGGATGAACAGGACCCCCTGGTGTTGCCTCTGGATGAACAGGACCCCGATCGATCTAGCCGGTTGGGGCTGGATGAACAGGACCCCGTGGAGGGCTGGATGAACAGGACCACCCCGTGGAGGGCAGGATGAACAGTAGGCGGTGGAGGGCAGGATGAACAGTAGCCCGTGGAGGGGTGGTTGAACAGGAGCCCGTGGAGAGGGGTGGTTGAACAGTAGCTGGTGGAGTAGGGCGCGGTGGAGGCTGGATGAACAGGAGCCCGTGGATGAACAGTCGCAGGTGGAGGCTGGAGGAGGTCGACGGTGGATGATGAACAGTATTCCGTGGAGTCTTATTTTGTGGTACGCCACACCCCTCCCGATGAATAGGACCCCCGTTTCGACCGTAGCGCTCCAACACAAGTCTATTTCGTCCGTTTTGCGGTACGCCACACCCCTCCCGATCAACAGGACCCTAGTTTCGACCGTAGGAGGTCTGTTTCCTCCGTTTTGCGGTACACCAGACTCCTCCCGATGAACAGGATCCCGTTTCAAACATGGCCAGTCGAACACAAGGTCGTTTCCTCCGTTCTGCGGTACACCAGGCCTCGTTTCCATCGCCTGTTCCGTCCAAGCCCTCCCGATGAACACGACGCATTATGTTGCCTCCCCATGAACACGACGCATTCCGTTGCCTACCCATGAACGCGACAACGACGCTGTTTCTCCGTTCCGACCCAGCCATGTACACGAGCCCTGGCCGTACGTATGCGCGAGTAGGCGTTTGAGACCCCGCCCGTATGTACACATACGTGGCCGTATTTTCTTTCTTGCACCCTGGCCACTGTACGTACGTGTAAATGCTACATGCGCACCTCTACTACGACACGTGCGCGCCTCTACATCGACCAGTATGTACGTACACGTTCGCGACCAGAATGACAACGCTACGTACGCTTCGACCAGGTGGGTCCCGACTGTCAGGCACTTCCTTGCCTACAAAGATGTAGCTGGTGGGTCCCAGCAGTCAGGGGCGAATCGTTTTTTTTTTGCCCGGACGCACTTCCTTGCATGCGAAGATGTAGCTAGTGAGTCCCAGCAGTCAGGGGGAAACGTTTTTTCGCGAAATACGATGGCCCATCCGGTGGGTCCCGCTGCCAGGTGGAGGAATAATTATTTTGCACGTAATAAGGAAGCACTTCCTTGCTGCGGCCGTGGACCCAGCTGTCAGCCTCTCCACATATAGTCCACGTCCGATGGAAGCCGTTCCTTGACCATGTTGACCACGCCGCGCCGAGAGCACCAGGGCGGTGGACGACGGCGAGGCCTAGGAAGGGGACGACACGGAGCCGGGGAAGACGCGGCAGTGGATGCCCACGTGTAGAGGAGTACGAGGGTTCACTGGTTTGATGTGTTTTATAAATATTTGATGTGTTTTAAAAATGTACAACCCATTTCTCATTACTGATGGGCCATTTTCTCGGCCAGCCGAATGAAAGCTCTCCCCGTCTTGAAAGAATTGCAGCCCAACAGGCCTGACAAAGCGACTTACTTGGCAAATCACAAAAAAAACTGGGCTGTGGCCGTGGACCCAGCTATCAGCCTCTCCACGTATAGTACTCTTCCGATAGAAGTTGTTCCTTGACCACATTGACCACGCCGTGCGGAGAGCACCATGGCGGTGGACGACGGCGAGGCCTAGGAAGGGGGCGACACAGCAGTGGAAGCCCGCGCAGAGAGGACTACGAGGGTTCACTGGTTCGGCTGCGATGTGAGGCTGCCGTCGCCACAGGGCCTGGCCAGCGGTGGGAATAGTAGGGGGCGGCGAGGTCTCTGCGGTAGCACAGCGGGCCACGGGAGGCAGGAGCATGCGGCACGATCGGCGCTGCTTTGGGCGGCTGGAGCAAGAAGACCAGAGGTTGAAGAAGCACTACGGCCGTTGGATGGACATCGTACGGTCACTGGAGCTAGAATCGTTCATATTGACTAAGTTGACAAAGCCCTTCGTCCCCGTCAACTTAGTAGGCCCACAAGTCAGCCTCCCAGCAAGGTGGGTCCCAGCTAGCCGGGGGAGTATTCATTTTTTGTGCGTAATAAGGAGGCACTTCCGGTGGGTCCGAGCTAACAGCGGGGGAACGTTTTTTTCGTGAAATACGGTGGCCCATCCGGTGGGTCCCAGCAGTCAGGGGGAAATGAATTTTTTCGCAAAATACTGGTGGCCCATCCGGTGGGTCCCTGCTGTCAGGTGGAGGAATAATTATTTTCCGCGTAATAAGGAGGCACTTCCTTGTGGCTGCCGTGGACCCAGCTGTCATCCTCTCCACGTACAGTACTCTTCCGATGGAAGTCGGTCGTTGACCACATTGACCACGCCGCGCCGAGAGCACCACGGAGGTGGACGATGGTGAGGCCTAGGAAGGGGACGACGCGGAGCCGTGCAAGACGCGGCAGTGGATGCCCACACGGAGAGGAGTACGAGCGTTCACTGGTTCGGCTGCGGTGTGAGGCTGCCGTCGCCGCAGAATAACAGGGGGTGTGGGTGAGTGGAGGGATGGTCTGGCCAGTGGTGGGAGTAGTATGCGGGTGGTGAGGCCTCCGCGGTAGCACAGCCGGCCACGGGAGGCAGGAGCAGGTGGCACGACCGGCGCTGCTTTAGGCGGCTGGAGCAAGAAGACCAGAGGTTGAAGAAGCACTATGGCCGTTGGATGGACATTATACGGTCACTGGAGTATTGAGAAAGTTGACAAAGCTCTCCGTCCCTGTCAACTTAGTAGGCCCACAAGTCAGCCCAACAATATGGTGGGTCCCAGCTAGCAGGGGGGTATTCATTTTTTTGGGCGTAATAAGGAGGCACTTCCTTGCGTGCGAAGATATAGCTGGTGGGTCCGACCTATCAGCTGGGGGAACATTTTTTCGCGAAATACAGAGGCCCTTCCTGTGGGTCCTAGCTGTCAGGTGGAGGAATCATTATTTTGCACGTAATAAGGAGGCATTTCCTTGCGTGCGGCCATGGACCCAGCTGTCAGCCTCTCCACGTACAGTCCAATTCCGGTGGATGTCGTTCATTGACCATGTTGACCAGGCCGCGCCGAGAGCACCAGGGCGGTGGACGACGGCGAGGTCTAGAAAGGGAACGACACAGAGCCAGGGAATACTTGGTAGTTGTTTCCCACGGGGAGGAGTACGAGGGTTTACCAGTCCGTCTGCCGTCGCCGGAGAATAACAGCAGGTGTGGGTGAGTAGAGGGATGGCTAGGCCAGCGAAGGGAGTACGGTGGGGCCGTGAGGCCTGTGCGGCAGCATAGCTGGCCGCGGGAGGAGGGAGCATGCGGTCCCGCCGGCACTTGTTTGAGCGGCTTGAGCATGAAGAGCAGAGATTGAAGAAGCACGACAGCCGTTGGATGGACATCCAATAGTCACTGCTCTCGTGTGTTGACTAAGTTGACAGGGTGTTGCGTGTGCGTCAACCTTTTTTTATGAAAGCATACGCGTCAACCTGTAGTAGGCGCACAAGTCAGCCTCAAATATGTGGAAAACAGCATACAGCCCATCTGCCATTATTTCTAATAATGTACAACCCATTTGCTAATTCGTAAGAATTTTTTTTGGAGCCCATCTTCTTTTTGTTAGCATCACACCCCATATTGTGGCCACGGTTAATAAGTATATGAAATTTTGCATATTTCTGTGCGGTCAACTGTTTTTAATCCAGAAATATCAATTCACATTCAAACTATTTTGAAAAATAATTTATATAAATCTAAAATCCAAATAATTGTCCATGCATAAAAATCAATGGAATTATAGATCTTGTAATGAAAAAAAATTGAAACTAATTCCCGGTTTGATGTGTTTTAAAAATGTACAAACCATTTCTGGGCAAACCGAATGAAACTCTCCTCATCTTGAAAGATTTGCAGCCCAGCAGGGCCGATAAAGCAAGTAGGCCTTGTTTGGGTATTTCTTTAAAAAAAATAGAACTGGGCTAGCCATTTTCAGCAAGAAAAAAACACAACTGGGCTCATGATGTGGTAAACATAAATAAAACCGTGGCTAGACGGGCCACAGCCCCCGCACATCCCCGTTGTTACCCTGATCCGTCGCTAAAACTAGTATAAATAACAACTGCTTGTTCCTCAAAAAAAAACTGCGCGACTTGCTGGGTCCCTGGTGTCAGCCGCTCGTAGTGTAATTCTCTCGTTTATTGACTATGTTGACAACGGCGTAAGCCCCAGATGTCCAACCAATTAGGAGGAACCATATTTTTGGGCTTGTACTATAGAGGCACTTGCTTGCATACTGCCATGACGCTGGTGGGTCCCTACTGTCATCCTCTCCACGTACAGTCATCTCCTTGTTCCTCTCGGTTGTTGACGACGTTGACAACGCAAGAGGGCGGCGCACTGCGCACGGCGAGCGAACCAAGGCCGCAAGTTTTTGGGCGCTGGTGGGGGCTAATCACTTGGCTTCTGTAATGCACAGTGAGCTCAAGCAGCCGGCGAGAGCTATGTTATTTCCCTTGGTTTGGATTTGTTACAATATTTCACTCTAAATTAAACGAATGGCAAGCCATTTGCCTTGTTTCAAAGAAAATATGACAGTCACAGCCGAGTTGAAAAGGGCAGGAACATCTAACTCTAGCTTACAAACTGTACAAAAGCACAAGGGTTAATTGTTCATCAGGTTTACAAAAGAAACCAAATTGAAAAGGGCAACAACATCTAACTCCAGCACTGTTTTCGACAGTCACAGTCAAATAGATCGGTCAGGTCCATAGAATGAACATCCTGGGTCGTAAAATTTACTGGATTATGACCACAATATGTTGTAAATAGAAGCCCGACACGTTCAGAAGCTCTTTTGCCCACCTGAAACTCCTTTTTTTGCTCTTCGACATACCCATCCGTCAAAACCATGCTGCTGATAAACTTAAGCCTGATGGACAATAGTAACCTCGCATTCAGCAGGAAGAATGTGACAAATCTTGTGTTTGCACGGTTGGCTACATATCGTTCTAGCGTTATTGTCTTCAATCGAATCTCATGAGAAGTGAGAAAATCCCGATGCTTACGAATCCACCGATTGGTTATAACTTTCTTACCCCGTCCTGTTGCCTAAATAGACATGAAGATTGAAAACAGTTAAGGTCTAAAAGAAGAGTGTCGAAAGAGCAACAGCTAAACGGTTAATTCTAGTACACTATATGCGGGCTTCCAATGTGCGTGAAATTATCACCTTTATATACAACTTCTCCAGACATGGAAAGCATTGCAGCAAGCCTATAATCTTGTTCAGATCAAAACTATTCATTTGGATATATAAGATCTTAACAGAATCTAGCACCATTGATAGGTCATTGATGGAGAAACTCTTCATTGAGCATAGAACATAATATTAATACAAAATGTGTACTCCAAGATGATATATAAATTATGCGCAGAAATTTAAAATGCAGCTTATGGTTACAAGTGTAGATGATAATATAAAGTACCTGAAGAACTGTGGAGCCAAACACCATATTGAAATGTGCACAGAGATCATGTATTACACCCAAGGTCTCCAGTTTAGGCGCAAAGAGGACGGTTATTTGCAATGGTGAATAACTAGAATCAAGGATCAACCTTTGAAGTGAAGGGGCATCTTGGATGATGAGCTGCCTTCCATCAAAAGAAATTATAATTCTTACAAGGTTAGGCGACTTTATTTGGAGACAACTGATTCTAACTGTGAAAACAAGCACCAAGCACTCCATCGCAGGGCAACTGGAGTGGATGATGTTGTGCAATGAGGCCTCCGATATACGAACCCGCACAAGTGAAAGTTTCTTGAGAAATGGGAGTCGAAGGTTTAGTACCAGATTTTCTGGTAGGTAGCACTGCGCAAAGGTGGCGGTGTGGAGAGAGGACGAAAACCCCGAGATGGACATCGGTGCTGAGGGCACAAGTTCATGGCGTTCGGTATGTGGTATGTGATTTCCTCAGGAATAGTAGAACTCAAGCAACTGTAGTTCTGTGAATTCAGGGGATTCCAGCCAGGCGTCCACCATGCAGGGCATGGTATGCTTGCTCAGGTAGCATGACGGGATGCAGAGGCTTTGAACGGAGCCCTGGTGGGAGGAGATGATGGCTCTGGGGATTTCAAAATCATTGAAGAGAGATAGCTGACGGCAGTCGAGATTAAGGGGAACGGCGCGCCGTAGAGGGCGCCACCGAATTGAGAGGAATTGGGTGCGGCAGCAATCCTTGGTAGGGAGAAGCAAGATGATCTCCCCAAGGATGGCGTCCGGGAGATCGCTGATGCGGTCCACCCAAGATTCTACGGGTTCCTGGGATCTGGTGGGGGCGGGGTCGCCGCTTCTCCCCATGCTGCCGGGTGCAGGATCTACAACAGGCGTCGCCGCTGGCGGGAGCCTCATCTTCTTGGCGCTGGGGTCAGCCGACTCCATTTTCCTCGAGGGCGTCGCGTCGCGCTCACGGATTTGAGCAGAGTAACGAATGACGAGCCTAGTTGTAGTGCGAGCGAAGAAGAAGGGGAGTTGGGGGTTTTCTGTAGGAGTGAGGAAGAAGGGGAGCTGGGGTTTTCTGTAGGAGTGAGGTGAGGAATTTGGGGGCACGAGTGGAGCGAGCTGACGTGAGGTGGGTGGGAGCGAGGAGGAAGAAGAGCACCCAGGTTTTTGAATTGATTTTACTATTTACTAGTGTGGATGGGCTGTTTTGTCTTGGGACCCGAGAAACAATTACTACTAGTACAGTGGAGACACTCTATAGCTACCCAGAAAAACAATTACTACTAGTATAGTGGAGACACTCTACCGCTTCTGGCTCCTCCTAGGTCATTGAAATGTCTCCCTCTACTGAATGCCGTTATACTTTTGTTCACCGACATGCGGGCCATGCAGCGCGCGGGCCCAAATGCCATCCACCAAATTAGAAGGCAATATGCAGGCGGAGAGTCACCCCGATCGTAGCGCGGCAGTAACGAGCCGTCGTATCACAAAACCCCACCTCCCCGCAGTCTAAGTTTGACGGACGAAGCAACCATCATTTCACTCTTCGCTGAATCCCCTTCTCCCTCACCGTCTTCAAGAAAGGCAACACTTGCATCTGCCACTGTTCTTCTCTCCGAACGAAGGGAAGGTAAGCGGATCCGTGATGTTGGTATATTTTCGTTCAGAGGAAAAAAAAGAACTTTTGCAAAGCAGTAACCGATCCTCACTCTCTTTTTTATTTCATTGTCATTGCGATTGTGTTTCCTTTCAGTGGACTCCTAGTATTCGTTAGTTTCATGATGGACCAAGGAGAACCAGGCAAAGATCTGCCGATATTGGAGCAGACGTGGGAGGCTGATCCCCACGAGACAGAGAGCTCCAAGAAGATGGAGGCAACCACCGAGGCGACCCCAGATACTGAGATGGTCAACGCCCCGTTTGAGGTTAC
>NC_041382.1:546128166-546258321 GCF_002162155.2 Triticum dicoccoides
GATCTCGATTGTGGTTTTTCATCTAAGTATGTGGTGATTTTTTTTAGAAAAGGAAGTATGTGGTGGTTAATAATGCACAATTTTATTAGCTTCGATGCCATGGTATACGTAGTGGTTTAAATAACTTGTGTTTCTTATACTGAAAAGTAATTCAGAATTTGTTTCTGTTTCAATTAGAGCCCTGATGCAGACAAGGATTGTGTGGTTGTACAATGTCACTCGCTATGAGGCGGACGACCTGAATATACGCACTGGGAAAACAGAGTTCTTAGGCTGTTGGATCCTGGAAGCCATTTGCGGTTATACCAATAAAGAGTTGTATTCCAGCCTCACTGTTGTCAGGTGTGTTGTCCAGGGTGTACTGAAGCACAAGAAGTTCAAAGCTACTCCTTCGTTTGTGAGGAATACTGTTCTTGTCAAGCTTACGCAGGAACATACATGGCATCCCTCCACAAACAAGTTTATCAGTGGCGAGGCCACAAGGTTGTCTTCATGAAGGTTCAAAGGATTGAGCTGCTGCGGGACGTCCTCGATGATGTTCATGGCAAGGTCCGTCTTGTGTCCAGCCCAAATTAGATCGAGGCATGAAATAGTTGCCCCAGATGGTGTTTAATAGTAGTTTGGATTGTGTCTAATTATCCGAACCTTGCCTGTTATCTACCCCTCTGGGGCTAGTACTCTGTTCGAATCCGTCTATGGGAACTGCTGCTACTTTTGTGTGCCCGTGAATCATGTGAGAACCATCATAATTGTTGCCGAAACAGATGCGTCCTCACTAGTTTTTTCATGAATATGGCATGGTAAGACATAAGTTGCCACGGTTTATCATACGAGCAGTGCGTGTTTTGGCGAAATAGAGCACTCACTCGAGAACCGTGCACCAACGTACACATAAGTACTTGTAAACACTGTTGGTGCTACCCCACTTGTAAGCAGTTGTGCAAAACACGACACATTGGCTCAGCTCGTTTCAACACTAGGCTATCGACCAGCTAACAATCAACAATCTGCTGTCTGACATATAAGCAACTATGTATCTTGTTACAGTGGTTCATGCAGTTAATTGAGGCCACAATGTAATAAATTCCAAACGTTCACACGCTAGTCCAGCGCTCATGTGGAACACTCACATTAAGCTCGTCTTCATAAAAAACTTGAAAAGCATAAGTTAAGCAATTTTATACATCTCAATGATTCATAGAACATAACAAACATATACTAGTTCACAGCAAAAGACAAAGTTGTGAGAAGGTTTACAAATCAGGAAAAAACAAGCAATGCTTCTCTCTGAGCAAAAGGCCTCCTGGCAGGCTTAAATTTCCTGGAGTTCACTCTAGTTTTTTCTTGTTGCCACCATTCAAGGTTAGGTTCTCTCATTCCAGAATAACCAATTATAATTGTGGTATCGGCTGGAATGCTGAACTGAACCATGCAGTGTACTGACCAGCTGAAATGCTTGTGCATTCCACTAAATTTAAGCACCGCTATTTGCAGAAATAAGCAGACCACAATGCCTCTTGTCCGCGCACATGTCCAAAAAACCACCGTGCAACCGTGCCAGCTAGTCCTTGGTCCATGGATGAACTGGTAGAAAGTGCATTCCGGACTAGGATGCAGTTGTTTTCGCTCGTCCCTGCACTGCAATCAGGAAGTAAAACGTACGAATCAGCTTCTTTTAGATTGCGTTGGTCATTCTACCTTAGTTACTACCAATGTAGGGATACCTTGAAGACGGGAGGTTAGACAACGACAGCGAGGGATAGCCATCTCATTTTGTGCAGTTGTACTAAAACTGAGGTGTGTGCTTTTGATTGCGCGGATAGAAACGATACGGAGACAGACATCCGGAAATGATATGGAGACATACATCCCTGTTTGCGCAAATAAGAAATATGGTTATTTAAACAGTAACATATATTACTACTTTCCCCTGTTTCCTCTTAGAACCAAGTCCTAGATTCATGCTACAGCTTTCCCACTTTCTTCCTTGTTTGAACCAACGCTTTGAGTCGACTGTATGAAATAGCGTTACTTCTAATCTACTACTGCTATAATGCGGCAGTTTTGAAATTGGATTTACCACTCCATCTTCGGTTCTCCCGCCCAAACAAGCATTGGGTCAAAATCCACTGTTCATTTCCCCTCTCATGCATATCACTGCCATCCATCAAACAAAGGATGACATGATCTGACGGCTAAGAGCTACCGGATTCTCTCCCGCTCCTTGTGCACATGGCCGACTCTGCTCTCCAAGTAAACAAATAAAGAAGTCCTCATTGAATCTGGATTGCACCTACTGAAGTTGAGAAATGTCTAGAAACTGCTGCCACCTCCTCATATGCAAGTACGACAAGTTGGCAAATAGCTAGCACATTTTGGTTCCCCATTGTCACCTGGGAAATAAACACTCTACTACTAACTAATTTTTTTAGATTACTGTAAAAATGGATTTTTTAGATGCCGCTATACTGCAAAGTTTACACTGTTCACATAACATAACATTGCATGGCTGATGCTAGCTAAAGTTTTATTCTGCTTCATCGAGAAATTTAATATTTTTATTATTCGCAGAAAAAGTGTAATATTTTATTTCAGTCATACATAAGCTATACCTCAAGCTAATACAGGACATGAGTGTCTGTCAGACCTAAATGACTTATTTAGTTGCACAAAATAGTCCATAAACATGCATGTAAACCGTTAAACAACTCTGGAACTATACATCAGTGGAACCCAGGAAATAGCATATAATAAAACTACAACTTTTATCTTGTAATAAAATTCTTACTTGGAACTCAGTTTGATTTGTGCAAGTGATTTGCTTCTTATTTCAGAATAGTCCTTAGATCATGCAAACAAACACACTATGATATCTACTCAAGATACGAGTACCCATTTCTCTCTCTAAAAAGAAGGTATATGAGTATCTATCATACAGAACATACGTGAAAAGCACGTGCCTTAGTAGAAGTCTAGGTGGCTTTGGAACAGCGGACGGAAGTAGAAAAGGATCCACACGAAGGGAGCTGGGGCAGTAGAGCAAGGCAGGTTTCGAAGGAATATATACCTGAGGGTCGTCGGCATGTCGCAAAGACGGCGTTGGGAGGCCGCATCTTGGCCACAATACCGCAGGGAGGAAGAAGGGGTCGGAGGCCCTCCCAAGCCGGCGCTCTCTCGGAGAGAACGACATGGCCGCCTATCGGGACGCGCGAGCAGCCGTTGGTCTCCTCCCTCGCCGCCGACGACAGCGTGAACGATGCACCTACACCCCTGCCCCGGTCGAGGTTGTCTAGCCGGATTTGTGACCAGCCGTGAGCTGAGAGAGAGTGTGGCCACCTATGTGTTGCTTAGATCTGGAGAGAATGAGAGAGTGAATGAGAGGAACCCTAGTAAAGCAAGCGCTAAGGCTCCTGCTTTTATATATAGTGGAGTAATTTTGTTATACCAGCTTCAAAAAAATGCGCTCCTACGTGTAACCGCGAGTGGGTGTGAGAGAACTAGTGCGTGCGTGCACCGCTTCTCTTCGTGAGAGTACAATATACTATGCCCAAAGAACGTTCGCCGCAAGAGTAATAGTACAAGTGTGTGACGTGTGAGCTAAAATAAAATGTGCGCGCCGTCTTTTGTTTTTTAGAAGTTCTGAGGGTAGGGTGTGAAGAGCACATATGTGCGTGACGTCTGCCTGCAGATAGACGGTGGGTGCGACGTGCGAGTCTGCGAGAGGACTCAGGAGAGTCGTGACTCGTGAGGGTGCGTGTGTGAGAGAGAGGGGGGCACATATCAATGCAATGCATGTGTCCGTAAATCATTATCCGACAAACATTCGCCACAAGCCTTTTCCTGACGAACGTCGTAAGGACCGTTAGATCGGCATCCGACAGTGTCAGTTTTACCATGTCATTTAACAGAACAGCCACTCCTCCTACACACAAATCTTCCACGTGAGTGTTAGCAACTGCCGTATGCTCCCTCCGTTCCGAAATGCAGTGCATGTAGCTTTATTGAAAATTCGAACCTCGCAAACTTCTACTGAGTTTTCATGTACCAAATTGCACATGTAGAATACCATGTATATATCATTTCATTCATCTTCGAGAGGTAACTATAAAGTTGGGTGAGGAGTCTACAAAGAAAGACCATCGTATCACCCGTAGCAATTTCAAGCATCCTTTAGTGTCGAGGAATATCATAGGAACTCTATATGATATGATTTTTATAGGATTTTATCCTTTAGAGCCAATTGGTTCATAGGAATAGATTCATATACTCCACATTTCAAAGGAAATAAACATGATATCATTTCTATAGCTTTAGAGCCACTTGGTTCATATGAATGGATTCCTATACTCCCTTAATTTCAAAGGAAAATAAACATTAGTCTATATTCAATAGAAAAGTTCCTATGATATGAACCAAATTACATCTCTTTTCTAATCCCTCCTCATAGGAATTGAGAAACATGTCATCTCTATATTCAATAGAAAAGTTCCTATGATGTGAACCAAATGACATCTCTTTTCCAATCCCTACTCATAGGAATTGAGATGCTCCATGTCATCTCTTTCCCTACAACTTCCATGTATACATCTTCTATTCCTAAATAGATAGTACAACCCACTAGTAGCTTTTTTTCCAAAACATGCAACTATGGCACAAGAACTATATAGTGTGCCAATTACTTTGAAAGATGGTCGATGGATGAAGCTAACCCGACACTGCAGAGATAGGCAAATCCGAGCACTACTGGCCGTTGGATATCATCAACATTCCACCAGATCTGCCACATGTACAATTTAGAAGACTCCATGGTTGAACTTAAGCATAATGCACAAACCTCAAAACACAAGCACTTCTCCTTTGTTCTAGAATCTTCTCTATCATAATTGATTGTTTTTTTCTAAATGAATTGCCATTATTTGTTTTTTACTTTATGATTTACTCCCTTCGTTCCAAAATAGATGACCCAACTTTGCACTAACTTTGTACAAAGTTAGTGCAAAGTTGGGTCATCTATTTTGGAACAGAGGGAGTACAATGCACAACCCCATGAATCTTAACATTTTTATAAAACTTATTGATTTTGAATGAGATGAACTATAAGAACTAAGTGAACATCTACATCATGCATATATGACTCAAAGCTTTACATCCTATAGTGTGTATTTATTCATAATTTGGTTTCGAAATCTCATGCGTTCAATACATGTGTACCTTACTAGTTTTGAGTAGAGTAGCAAATTTCACGCGGCCCCGGGTATATCAAAATGTAGGGCCCATGCATCATTGCCTTTCGGTCGAACCTACGTCCACAATTTTTTGTACATACTATATCTCCACTGGTCCCCGAACCCAAAATGCTGCCTCGTTCCCGTCAAACCAAGCGACCCACACATATTTAAGGTGTCGGCTCAAACCCGTTTACTACGGTGTGGCCCCGCACGCCGTAGTACTCCTACAAACCCTACCGCCACACTCATCATCGGTTTTCTTCAAGAGGATGAGGGAGAAGCCGATTTGTAGTGGAGGCGCTTTCAAAAAAAGGATTTGTAGTGGAGACCCCTACCCTAGGGTGCCCTAGGTAGCTGCCGCACGCATCATTGTTTTCTCTTTTCTTTATGCTCTTGCACCCTAGAGTGAAATGATGGTTGCTTCGTCCGTCCAGCTTAATCCGGGAAAGGTGGGGCTTTGTGATTTGACCCCTCGTCGCTCATTTTCTACTACTGCGGCGCTACGACCGGGGTGCCTCCAATTCCACCCGCTGCTCCGAACTATAATTTGGTGCATTGCGTGTGGAACAAGATGGTGGATGAGCCACATGTCGGCCAAAGGGGTCCTGTTAAGTGTGTCTCCATTTCGTGTGTGGACTGACCCTGCTTGAGTTGCTACGCCAACACGACAGGAGCAGCCTACCACTTGGTTTTGCTCCTTGGTGAATCCCGACTATATTGATCTAAAAAGATACGTGCTGAACTACCCTCTCCGTCTCGGTTTTTTTATTTTTAGGCGTCTCGTTTATAGGGCCTGCACGTAGTTCTAGGTCATTCATTTGACTAACTAAATATGAGTTACTATGTCACAAAAAGTATATCATTGGATTCTTAAGCGGATGTAGTTGTATTTAAAAGTCGAGGGCGGGGCTTTTCCTGCGCGGTAGGCGGCGGGGCAGTTCCGCCTAGTCAGTTCGACAGAGACGGGAGAAGACGATGGAGTAGGCTGCTGCAAACGTAGGGTTGTGTGATTTGACAGCGAGTTACTACTGGACAGGTGGGGCCTCGTGATTTGACTTGCCATTATCATTTTAACTGCGGCGCTACGCCCGGCGTGAGTCTCCCAGATTCCTGACCACCTCCATACAGGTGCCTCTCCCAATGCTCCACCATGTAGTAGAGGCTGGCTCTTGCATGAGAGCCCACTTCTCCACTTTTTCCTTGCCTCTCTTTCCTCCACATATGCAAAAATGCCATGTAAAGCGCACTATTGTACTTACTTTTACTTGCTCCTACAGGTACTTAAGCTTGCCACATAAGCATAAAGTCTGATGTGGCAAGTTAATCAAGAAGAGAGAGACTAGTTTGGTGACCCAAGGAAGAAACGGTGCTAAGCGTGTGTACCTTGGTGAAAAGACAATTTTGAGTCTATAGCTAATTAAATGAAGCAAACTTAGCAACACCATTTCATTGGAAGAGGTCACTCCTTGGCAAATGAAATAAATACACGCGCTTAGCACCGTTTCTTCCTTGAGTATGAAGAAAGAGATAGAGAGGAGTAAAAAATACACTTATAGCCAACCTTGTTGTAGTATGAGTGACTAAGTGATGACTATGTATGACATGCCAACATCAGATAGCCTAACGCACCGTGTTAAATCTCCAAGGGCGCGACCACGCGAGAGATGCGACGGTCGTGGTAGGCGCGACCATGATACGGGCTACTGGCAGCCCTTGGATCTGAGATCAAACGGTCGCATGCTAAGTTGCTGAAAATTTGCAGAATAACCCTCCAGGATAGGATATTCGCCCATAGGTCTAGAATCACGCCATGCAACCGTTCGATCTCAAATCCAAGGGCTATCGGAAGCCCGTATCATGGGAGAATGGAAAGCCACTACCCCGCTGTTCGCACGCTGGCAGTTCGCTCCTACTCGTCCCCGCACGTCCTTCAATACTACGGCGGTTCGCTCCTAGTCGTCCCGTCCATTCACATTACGGCAGTTCCACTAATCCTAACCCTCCTCTCAAATCCATGGCATCCCAAATCTCCACGATCGGCGGTGAGTACAAGGTTAGAACCATCACCGGCAATGAGTTCGACGTCATCTACACCCGTTCTTCCGCGACGGTGAAAGGATGCCTTTCTCGCTTCAGACGCACGTTCGAAGACTCAGATGATGAGTGGGTCGCTGGTCTAGATGTTGAGTACACCACAGTCCTGGAACGAGAGAAGGATCTAAAGGATGAAGAGAGGAAGAAGCCCGCCGTGATCCAGGTTTGCATGCATGACTTATGCTTGGTCTACCACATATGCCATGCCGACGTTGAGTGCCAGGATTTTAAGGACTTCCTTGAGAGCAACCTAGTCAAATTCGTCATTGTAGACTTTGGTAACGACAAAGACGTCCTGCATCGGATAGGCCTCGTTGTAGGCAACACCTTCGACCTCCAGAAGAATCGGCTGGTGTCCGCTCGTCAGCCTTCAATGCTGATCCTGGCAGGAGCCATGGTTCATCCTTCATACGGTAAACTGGAGAAACCTCCATACACGTTTCATCGTCATGCATGGCAGCGGAATGTACTAGATATAGACCACATCCACTACGCTGCAATGGATGGCTACCTTTGCTTCAATATCTACAAGGGTTGGATGAAGAGCAACAGCCAAGTGTGCGGTTCAAGCAAAGAAGTGTCGGCCAAGAGGAAGAGGGACAAGGAAGAAGTCAAGGACGTGGACGAGGACTCCGAGTAAGGTGGCAGTGTCGTTGCTCATGGTGGTTCTAATGCAGTGTCTACCGGAATAGTTGCAAAGTTTAATTTGAGGTGTGCTTAATTTAATTTGAGGGGTGTGTTGTGATGAGCCCCCAGCAGAACTATGTTATGTTTCTTCTCGTTACTTTAACTCTTCAGTATGTACATACTAGTATTTCTTACATTTCATCTTTTAGTTGGTATAGTACTACCACTCGTTTCTTCACAATATATACGTACAATATATATGGTCAACATCATATAGCCAGCAGTTTAGTTGTCAAAGAATTTCAAGGTGCTTAGTTTTGTCAAAGAATTCCAAGATGCTTATAGAGGGTGCTTGGATCCAAGGGACTTATTTTAGTCTGACTAAAAATAGTCTCTTTAAGAGGCTAAAGTTCCAAGCACCCCTGAAAGAGGGGCTAAAACTAGTCTTGAGACTAAAACAATTTAGTCAGGGGTACCCCTACTAAAATGTGGATTAGTCCTCTCTCTACTCATTTAACTCCTCTCCTTTAACACAGGCGAGTTCTGGATTGGAGGGTTTGGAGGATAATAAATGCTCATTAACTTGATTTTACCCTTTTTAGTATTTGGATCCAAGCATGGGTGAGGCTAGCATGTTTTAGTCCCACTACTTTTAGTCATGGGACTAAAACGTATCAAAGCACCCTCTTAGTTTTATTTGAGGGGTGGGTTGTGCTAGACACCATTATTGTGACTAGCCTTTTTAATAGTACTATATGCACAATTTGGCGACGAGCGCTCTCTATATGTACCACCTTTTATTAATTTCAATTTTTGCTCCATGGCACAATCCATCGATAGTACTGCTGTACAAAAGTATACATTTTTAAAAGGCTAGAGTACTATTCATCACATATATAGCCAGTTAAATTCTCAACCTAGAACGACGTGCATGCCATGTAGTAAACCGATACGGAGGAAGTATAGTAAAAATTAGGTGATTTTACCGAGCGATCGGTGGGGGAGCATGGCCTGTCATGCGGTCCCACGTGTCATGATGTACCAAGGCGATGCGCGTGTCCCTCTTGAGGCAGAAGCAATACTAGTACGTGGTTTGAGATGATGGCGAACCGAAGTGTGAAATAATGGTTGCTTCGTCCGTCTGGGAAAGTGCGGCATTGTGATTTGACGTCTCATTGCTCATTACTACTACTGGGTTGGTACGAGTGGGGTGCATCCCCCCTGCTGTTCTGCACTGTTATTTGGTGCTTGACATGTTGACCCGGTTGCTATATGTCCCACATGTCGGCGACAGGAAGTACAGAATTCATGAAAGGGAGCGTCGACGGAGGAGTATACTACAGAATTCATGAAAGGGAGCGACTTAGTTTTGGAAAAATCTGTTTTACGGAGTACATACCCACTAGGGTTTATAGGGCTCATCTAAAAAACATTCGTTTTTCCGTTTGATAAGTCTTTATTCTATTATACTAGTAGTAGTACCATTACATGTTGGATTTCGAGGTGCGTTAGATCACCCGACGCAAGCAGTTTCAAGAGGAAACTAACCAATGCATGTACAAGTTCATGGAAATTTAGTGGTCATTCATGCATTCGTTCTAATTAATGCCTCGGTAAACATAACTTCTTGAGAAAAACAAGCGTACTAATTACTTGTGCAAAATACGAAATTAATTCGACCACTCACCGTCTACCTTGGTTGGAGAGATTTTGAAATTGAGCCATAAACTAGAAAGGAGGGAGTAGTAACTTTTGTCTCGATTACTATTTGTGGCCTTGTATAGATGCAAAATGTATTTTTTTATAGTGGCCTTGTATAAGTAAATGGAGGGAGTACTAACCAAAGTACGTAGTAGGGACGAGGAGTAAATGGAGGGAGTAGTAAAATTTTCTCCTCGTGCTACGAGCCACCGCGCGCGTGGGCGAGGGAGCGGGCATAAGGCATACTAGTAAGCAAGTTTCACCTCATCATGCGAGCCACCGCGCCCGTGGGTGGGGGAGACGGTGTACTAAGCAAGATTCTCCTCGTTCTCTGAGTTGACGGGACACATCAAAAGTACTCCAGTGTATAGAGCCTTGCATCTAAGGTAGGCCCCACATGGTTTGCCTCTTTTTTTAATTTAACATAACGCATCAAGTCGCAATTTGTTTGTTCACCCGTGGTAGACGATCCTCCCTCCACCAAGTGGACAACCAGTACACGTGCCAAATTACCACGTGGGCCGCCTTTTTCATACAGAAATGAGCTCCACCGTGTACCCGCGCGGGTGTGGCTGGGAAAGAGACGGGAGTACGTGTGTCGTGCATGCACCTCTTCTCTTCGTGCACGTCCCCCACCTACGTGGGTGTGTGTGAGAGAGATACAAACCTAGACATAATGCGCCATCCATCCCCATGCCTCCGCCCAGTCCGACCACCAGTCACCACCAAGCCCCACTCCTCCTCACCTTATCTCTCATCTTTCTCCCTCCATTTTTATATAAAAGGGGCCACTATCAAAATTACAATTTGCAGATATACAAGGCCACTAACACTAATCGATGCAATATTAATAGTGTTTGCCTCGTGGTACTAGGAAAGGAGGACATTAATTATCCCTTGCATGCATGCAGGAGTTTGTAAAAAAATACATCTTGATGTTCTGTGCAATGCACGGGCATCTTGCTAGTCCATGAAAACAACACATGGCAAAATTCCACGACTTGGGGTGGCAACTGGCTCCATCGAGCGAGGGGAGGGAGGTGGATCAGTGAGCTGCATAGCTCATATCCAGCGGGCTACCCAGCCGGCTTGGATGTGAATAACTACTCTTCGTAAGCCATTGTAAGAGTGGACAAAATGGTGGAGGAGATAGGGGAGCGGCCCGGTCATGAACGGACGTGTGTCCATAGTGGGTTTCTCGGCTTCCACACGGGCGGGTTTCATGGAGGCGTTTGAATGCGGCACGGAGGCGTGTTCAGCTGGGCATGCCGCGAGTGGCGCCCTTGACTCTGACCTAGGACACCGCGCCATTCTTCCACTGACATGTGGGCTCTTTGGGTGCATGGCATGCATGTCAGTGACCCAACGCAGGCAGCGCACAGCAGAGGAACCTTTGGTGGGCCAGGGCGGTCAAAAGCGGGCATTTCATAAACCGATGATTGTTCATTGAGTGTGACGTCATCTTTTTCATGTAGATAAGCCTACTATGTTGATAGCCTATTCGATGCGTTGTGATTCATAAAGACCGCTGCAAATATCAATGTTCTGCTTATTGCAGATAAGATTGATTAATACTCGTAACAATCCATGTCCTTAACAAAGGGTGCATGCACGTATAGGTTGAACGTGTGTCTTGCGTCGTGTGTTGTGTGCATGCAGGCATGCGAGTGTTGCGTGCGTGCAAGGGTACATTTCAGTGTTGCATGCATGGGTGCGTACGTGCGTGTGTTCGTGAGTGCATGTGTACATGTCAGTGTTGCACGCCAGCATGCGTGCGTGAGTACGTGTCAGTGTTGCACGCCTACATGCGTACGTGTCTTGCGTGCATGCATGTGTACGTGCGGGGTGAGGCTACACATCAGTCGACTGACTTTTTCATCTCTGGTCATTAGATTTTCCAGCCGTTGGATACGAAATCAAGGGCCTCTAGTTTATCATCAAACTCCACCCCCCTGAGCCTCCAGCCGCTACCGGCCGAACCGCCAGCCCCCGCCGCCCGCGGCTGGCCCGCCCTCCCCGGAACCACTCATTTATTACCATTTTTGTCCTTCATATACGCGCTGATGGGTGGGCCCTATGGTAATGTGCGCTGCTGAATGTGGACCATTTGACTGGTCAATTGATCATGTTATCAACAAATTACGGAGCTGTATGGTGAGCCAGTGACCGTATGATCACCCTAAAATGTAATCCTATTTTATTAACACAGTACAGACTCAAACTACCATTCCTTTCTTTGATATACGGGCTGATAGGTGGGCCCCACGGATACGCGCCCCGATGGTGCAACACTAGTTGCGCCACGTGGAACGTTTGACTGGTCAATTGATTGTGTCATCAACAAAATACGGTGTTGTACGGGTGAGCCAGTGACCGTATAATCATGATATGTATTTGTTTAACACGGTACAGACGCAAGGGCTCATATATACGTGCAAGCACTCACCGCTATAAGCGCACACACACGAACCCTACCCCTATGAGCACCTTCGAGAGAGTGGGCCAACATATATGATCTTGAGATTTTATGAAGTCACCATAGGTGCCTCGTAGTCGAGTGGAACATCTCCTCCCACTGAACGTACGTCGCTGGAAAATGCTGAAATTAACACAAGATAAATGCGAGCACCGGGACTTTAACCTTGGTGGGCTCGAGAAACCACTGTCCTCTAACCATCCAACCACATGTTGGTTAGCACGACAAAATGTATGTGGTGACCGAGATGAGCTTATTCTGAAGTCCAGTGACCATATCGTGCTTTCGCTTCAAATACAATGACCGTTAGTGTCGTCAACAAAATACGGAGCACGCATCAAATGCAAAGTCCGTCAGTGTCATCAACAAAATATGGAGACGTATCGTGAGCTAGATACCATTGTACTATTGTATATGCTTATTTTCTTAGTGGTCGATTGTATGTGTGGTGTGGTGGGCACATCATTACTAGTTGTGGTGGGTCAACATGAAGACTCATGGGTCGGTTCCATCCCGCACCACATATAGGTTGGACCGAGACGTGTTATACGAAGACCCATGTGGAGGACTCGGCGTACAACACGAAGCTACCAGAGTCGCGGAGGACTCTATCCCCACTAGTGATAAGCCGACTATATATGATTTGTAACCCTAGGCCCTTAGTATGTTATACAAGCTTGGGGGCTAGTTCGTCGATACTATACACACACGCACAATGCCTGGTATTCACGTGTACTTTGTACACACCCCTATCACTAATATACAGTACCAGGAGTAGGCTCTTTCTTCAACTGCAATTGAATTCTAGCATGTGCATGTGTTTATTTCATATTATCGATCCATAGAGTGAGAGCGGTTTGAAATACAGGCAATGGATGTTTTTGCAATTCATATATAAACATTAATTAGTGCACTCCATGTTGTTAGTGTGAAGCACTTTATACATTTGTCACTTGCATGGATACATTCCAAATTGCTAGCTACGAAATAGAATACATGTAGAATTCAACATAAAGGGGGTTTCGAAGACTCAAATTCATAGGAAGTGCATTCATCTATTTGAACCCGAGATAATGGCATTTGTAAATCAGATGTAAAAGGGGGGCATCAATCTTTGTTGTGAGTTTGAACATGCTATATATATTCATACGCATATCTAACTTTTTTTTGCAACCAAGGAGATTATATCTGGAACCATGCATGAACTGAGGTAAGTTGCATATTTTTTAATATGTACTCGTGTACAATGTATATTCAAATGTACCCCCTCCATTCCAAAATAATCGTAGTTTTAGGATTTTCAAGAGTAAAGATTTGTGAAGTTTGACAAATCCTGAAAGTTCAATTCAAGAGAACCGAAAACGGTAAATGCTTCTGCTCCCAAATATTGAGGGCTCCTTTGATTCAAAGGAATTGCATAGGATTTTTGGAGGATTTAAACCCTTAGGAATTTTTCCTCTGATGCTCGTTTGATTCGTAGGATTGGCATCCTTAGGAATTTTTCCATATGATCCATTTGTACTACATTTTGGAGGAAAATTTCCATCCACTCAAACCTCTTTGTAGAATTCCTTTGTTTTTCCTATGCTATCAAACATTCTTTCAAATCCTGTAGGATACTATGGGACATGTCACCCTATTCCTGCATTTTTCCTATTCCTTCATTTTGACAATCCTATGAATCAAAGAGGCACGAAGCGCCAAATAGGCCTCTGGTCACCCGAAACCGTGCGAGACTAATGTGTTGGTGGTAGGAAATTACTGTCCTAACTCTGGCCCGTGTAGCCTATTGGCCCGATGTCCAAAGGTCTAAACCGGGGTAGGTTTGTAACTTCACCAATACGCCAGAGAAGCATTCATACGCCTTGGGCGCCTACCCATGCGCTCGGCCGAAATCTATCCCGCCCACATTTGGGACACCTGACATGACTGTCCTACCCCCAACCCGCAATATGTCCAAAATTTTAGATGGGGGGGGGGGGGAGTTTGTAACTTTCCCCAAATTTCAAACAAGCGCGTCTCAAACCGAAACATTGTTCCCCCTTAGTTCCTCGCCTCCCTCTGTTTCCCCATTCATACTCCGTGGGCGCGAAAACACCCTCTCCACTAGCCGCGAAACCCCAGCCTCCTCCGTCCTCCAACCCATAGAGGCCAATCCACCGCCGCCCTCCTCCATCACGCCGGAGCCGGTACCCCGACGTCGTCGTCCAATGCAACCGCAATCGCAACGCCCTCAAGGACTTAGTAGCTGAAGTCGAGGCAGAGTTGCATCCACGACGCCGATGCCGACGTGCGCCGTACCAGAACCACTCCGACCACGCCATCCTGCGCCTCACTGCTGCGGCTCCACTATCGCAGCCGTCCACCGCACTGGAGCTGTTCCCGGTACGCCGTCGTTCGCCACCTCGGATCTGCTTCCTTGCCGCCGACAGACGGCCACCGCACCACACTCAACAACTTGGCCATGGGTTCGTCCAAGGCCGCACCGTCCTCCACAACTTCTGGTTTCTGTCGAACAACAAGAAGATCGTCAGAAAAATAGAAGGACACAGCACTGCCAGCAGAAAGAGGTACTCATCTTCCCTTATTCGTGCAAATCTTACGTCTCCGCTCACACCGTATTCATCCCACGAAAGAAACTAGTTGAGTGCTTCTTACTGCATCTTCTTCGTGATACTAAATGCACAAGGTTTCCTCCCTTTTACTATTTCACCTTTGCTAGAGGTCAGTAGTCCGCCTGGATTTCAATTCAGGGTCAGTCGATCTGCAATTAAAAGAAGCAGCACCCGCTTAGGCGCGCGGAGCACCTAGTCCGTCTGTTCCCCGGGGAAGCGGTGCATCGGTGTCTATCATAGGGGTGTGGGGCGCAGGAGCTGCTTGCGCCCAATCTGGAGGTCGGCGGGGCTTGAATGGATGGCCGGGGGGGCGGTGCAAAGCACGGCGGTGCGGTGAGGTCGAGGGGAGGGTGCAGGCAGGGGAGGAATACTGGGCCGGTGGTCGCTGGCGTTTTGAGGAAGATCGTCAACACTGACTCGCTGGAGGTAGATGAAGGCGATCTGCCCGTTCTTTGTACATCGGACGGTGCAGAAAAAATGGACCGACCTATTTGTTTTCAGTCGACTGTTATTTTCATAGAATCCTGTAGTAATTTAGTGTGCCATGCATGTTGTAGAGCTATCATATGTCTCCCATCATTTATTTCTCACCGACCTGTTATCTGCTACCTTTACACTGTACTAATTGTGCACACACTTCACCCATACTCACACTATTGTTTTTTATGCATGGGTATTTCACACTCTGACGCAGTGTTGATGAATGCAGAAAAAAAAGACAGAAGTCGCTCCAGTGTAATTCGAAGATAAGCACTAAGCGTTCCAGCACTCTAACGGGTGCAGTGTCAGCAGTTGGAGACAGTAAACTTAGCTCCGCAGTTGATGATCTCAATTTCCACACACAACCATCCCAGGTCCTTGCTTTAACTTCGCGCTGTCAAATGTGGTTGCATGTTGCATATGGTGTCTAGCTTGTATTGCTTCCAATTTGGTTAAATTGCATCTGCTTACTTTACACATTATACCTTTGATAATGACATGCCTTCCTGTTTTTGATACATACTACATATGTCTATTAACCATGTTCGTACATCAAACTAATGCTCTTTTGTATCCCTCGTCAATCACTTATGATGAGACAGTCACCCGGGTGGGTTTCTGTGAGACGCCATACTCGTATAAAGAGTGCAGTGTCATCCTCCACACATGATTCTCAAGAAACAACAAGGCTAAATGAAGATAGTCAATGTAGCTCACTAGTTGATCACCGCAATTCCCCCACACCACCATCGCAAGTGCTTGCTCTTACTTGGCAGTGTGATATGTAGTGTTCGTCTTACATGAAAGTAGTGTTCGTCAGTATCATGCATCAATGAGTTCTGAAGAGCAAATTTTATTCCTTTTTCTTGTGGGTTTGACTTGACAAGGCAAAATCAAGAAAGAGGAAGGAAAAGAGTAAGGAAGGCGGTGATGGTGGTCCTCTGCAGCAACGTAAACGGAGCATCTGTACCGATTCTCCTTGTACTGATAGTGCATTACAAGGTCCAAGTCTCTGCACCCCTACTCCACCATCCAAGGTGCTTTCTCTAACTTGGTAGTGTGACATCTGGTTGCATGTTGCATATTGTGCCTAGCTCGTATTGCTCCTAATTAGTGTAAACTGCATCTGCTTAGCTTACACATGATACATGTGAATATGACACGATTTCCTGTTTTTGGTACATACTATATCTGTCTATCACACCATGTTCATACATGAAACTACTCTTCTTGTGTATCCTGCATCAGTCACTTATGATGGGACACCTTTAAGTTGGCAGTGTGATATTGGTTTGCGTCTTGAATATGATTTCTAGCATGTATTGCTTCTAGTTTGATGAACGCCACCTATGACGAGACAGTTTTAACTTGGCAGAGTGATATTGACTGCACCTTCCATATGGTGTCTTGCAGTGTTTCCAATTTGTTGAAGTGCCTTCTGCTTAGTTACCACATCATAGGTGTGAATATGTCAAGCCGTCCATTTTTTGTACATATTCCATCCTCGTATCATGACTTTGCCTTTCATCAGAGTAGTGTTCGTTAGTATCATGCACGAATGAGTTCTGAAGAGCGAATGATATTCCTTTTTCTTGTCGGTATGACCTCACAGTGCAAAATCAATAAAGCTGAAGGAAATTGGCAAGGCATTGGATGATGGTGGTCCTTCCGAGCAACTGAAATGGAGGTTCTCTACAGATTCTACTCCGCCATCCTCCCAACAAGATTCACAAGACAACGCAAGGCTAGACAGTCAACGTAGTTGTGTAGATGATGAGCACATCTCCCCTACTCCACCATCACAGGTGCTTGCTCTAACTTGGCACTATTATATGTGGTTGCATGTTGCGTATGATGTCTAGCTTGTATTGCTTCTAACTTTGTTGAATTGCATCTGCTTACTTTACACATAATGCCTGTGAATATGACATGTGTTCCTGTTTCTACATCAGACTACTATCTTGCATATCCCGCATCAGTCACTTATGATAAGGCACCTTTAAGTCGTCACTTTGATATTGGTTGTGTCTTGCATATGATTTCTAGCATGTACTAATTCTAATTTGTTGAAACGCCATACAGTTTGAACTTGGCAGAGTGATATTGGTTGCATCTTTCATATGGTGTCTAGTGATGTCTACTACACAACCTTCTTCTTGTAGACGTTGTTGGGCCTCCAAGTGCAGAGGTTTGTAGGACAGTAGCAAATTTCCCTCAAGTGGATGACCTAAGGTTCATCAATCCATAGGAGGCGTAGGATGAAGATGGTCTCTCTCAAGCAACCCTGCAACCAAATAACAAAGAGTCTCTTGTGTCCCCAACACACCCAATACAATGGTAAATTGTATAGGTGCACTAGTTCGGCGAAGAGATGGTGATACAAGTGGTATATGGATAGTAGATAATGGTTTTTGTAATCTGAAAATATAAAAACAGCAAGGTAACTAATGGTAAAAGTGAGCGTAAACGGTATTGCAATGTGTGGAAATAAGGCCTAGGGTTCATACTTTCACTAGTGCAAGTTCCCTCAACAATAATAACATAATTGGATCATATAACTATCCCTCAACATGCAACAAAGAGTCACTCCAAAGTCACTTATAGCGGAGAATGGACGAAGAGATTATGGTAGGGTACGAAACCACCTCAAAGTTATTCTTTCCGATCAATCCGTTGGGCTATTCCTATAAGTGTCACAAACAGCCCTAGAGTTCGTACTAGAATAACACCTTAAGACACAAATCAACCAAAACCCTAATGTCACCTAGATACTCCAATGTCACCTCAAGTATCCGTGGGTATGATTATACGATATGCGTCACACAATCTCAGATTCATCTATTCAACCAACACAAAGGACCTCAAAGAGTGCCCCAAAGTTCTACCGGAGTTGATCACCAAAACATACATCAAGTGAATCACGTGGTATACCATTGTCACCACAGATATGCACGGCAAGACATACATCAAGTGTTCTCAAATCTTTAAAGACTCAATCCGATAAGATAACTTCAAAGGGGAAACTCAATTCATTACAAGAGAGTAGAGGGGGAAGAAACATCATAGGATCCAAATATAATAGCAAATCTCGCGATACATCAAGATCGTGCCAAATCAAGAACACGAGAGAGAGAGAGAGAGAGAGAGAGATCAAACACATAGCTACTGGTACATACCCTCAGCCCCGAGGGAGAACTACTCCCTCCTCGTCATGGAGAGCACCGGGATGATGAAGATGGCCACCGGAGAAGGATTTCCCCCTCCGGCAGGGTGCCGGAACGGGTCTAGATTGGCTTTCGGTGGCTACGGAGGCTTCTGGCGGCGGAACTCCCGATCTATTATGCGTTCTGGAAGTTTTAGGGTACGACGATATATATGGGTGCAGGAAGTACGTCGGAGGAGATATGGGGGCCCCATGATGCAGGGGGCGCGCCCCCCACCCTCGTGAGCACCTCCCGTATCTCCTGGCATGGAGTCCAAGTCTATCCGGTGGCTTTCGTTCCAAAAATAACTTATCCAGTTGATTTCGTTCCGTTTCGACTCCATTTGATATTCCTTTTCTTCGAAACACTGAAATAGGCATAAAACAACAAATCTGGGCTGGGCCTCCGGTTAATAGGTTAGTCCCAAAAATAATATAAAAGTGGAAAATGAAGCCCAATATTGCCCAAAACAGTAGATAATGTAGCATGGAGCAATCAAAAATTATAGATACGTTGGAGACGTATCAAGCATCCCCAAGCTTAATTCCTGCTCGTCCTCAAGTAGGTAAATGATAAAAAGATAATTTTTGATGTGGAATGCTAGTTGGCATAATTTCAATATAATTCTTCTTACTTGTGATATGAATATTCAGATCCATAAGATTCAAGACAAAAGTTCATATTGACATAGAAATAATAATACTTCAAGCATACTAACTAAGCAATCATGTCTTCTCAAAATAACATGGCCAAAGAAAGTTATCCCAACAAAATCATATAGTCTGGCTATGCTCTATCTTCACCAAACAAAATATTTAAATCATGCACAACCCCGATGACAAGCCAAGCAATTGTTTCATACTTTTGATGTTCTCAAACTTTTTCAATCTTCACGCAATACATGAGCGTGAGCCATGGACATAGCACTATAGGTGGAATAGAATGGTGGTTGTGGAGAGGACAAAAAGGGAGAAGATAGTCTCACATCGACTAGGCGTATCAACGGGCTATGGAGATGCCCATCAATAGATATCAATGTGAGTGAGTAGGGATTGACATGGAACGGATGCACTAGAGCTATAAGTATATGAAAGCTCAACAAAAGAAACTAGTGGGTGTGCATCCAACTCGCTTGCTCACGAAGACCTAGGGCATTTTGAGGAAGCCCATCATTGGAATATACAAGCCAAGTTCTATAATGAAAGATTTCCACTAGTATATGAAAGTGACAACATAGGAGACTCTCTATCATCAAGATCATGGTGCTACTTTGAAGCACAAGTGTGGTAAAAGGATAGTAGCATTGTCCCCCCATTTTTTTTATTTGGCCTTTCCTTTTTTTGGCCTTTATTTTTTTATTTGGCCTTTCTCTTCTTTTTTGTATGGCCTTTCTCTTTTTTGGGGGACAATGCTCTATTGAATGATGATCATCACACTTCTATTTATTACAACTCAATGATACAACTCGATACTAGAACAAAGTATGACTCTATATGAATGCCTCCGGCGGTGTACCGGGATATGCAATGAATCAAGAGTGACATGTATGAAAGAATTATGAATGGTGGCTTTGCCACAAATAAAATGTCGACTACATGATCATGCAAAGAAATATGACAATGATGAAGCGTGTCATAATAAACGGAATGGTGGAAAGTCGCATGGCAATATATCTTGGAATGGCTATGGAAATGCCATAATAGGTAGGTATGGTGGCTGTTTTGAGGAAGGTGTATGGTGGGTTTATGGTACCGGCGAAAGATGCACGATACTAGAGAGGCTAGCAATGGTGGAAGGGTGAGAGTGCGTATAATCCATGGACTCAACATTAGTCATAAAGAACTCACATACTTATTGCAAAAATCTATTAGTTATCGAAACAAAGTACTACGCGCATGCTCCTAGGGGGATAGATTGGTAGGAAAAGACCATCGCTCGTCCCCAACTGCCACTCATAAGGAAGACAATCAATAAATAAATCATGCTCCGACTTCATCACATAACGGTTCACCATACGTGCATGCTATGGGAATCACAAACTTCAACACAAGTATTTCTCAAATTCATAACCACTCAACTAGCATGACTCTAATATCACCATCCTCATATCTCAAAACAATTATCAAGCATCAAACTTCTCATAGTATTCAACACACTCATAAGAAAGTTTTATTATTCTTGAATACCTAGCATATTAGGATTTTAAGCAAATTACCATGCTATTTAAGACTCTCAGAATGATATAAGTGAAGCATGAGAGTTCATCTATTTCTTCAAAATAAAACTACCACCTTGCTCTAAAAGATATAAGTGAAGCACTAGAGCAAATGACAAACTACTCCGAAAGATATAAGTGAAGATCAATGAGTAGTCAAATAATTATGCAACTATGTGAAGACTCTCTAACATTTAATAATTTCAGATCTTGGTATTCTATTCAAACAGCAAGCACAGCAAAATAAATTGACGCTCCAAGCAAAACACATATCATGTGGCGAATAAAAATATAGCTCCAAGTAAAGTTACCGATGAACGAAGACGAAGGAGGGGATGCCTTCCGTGGCATCCCTAAGCTTAGGCTCTTGGTTGTCCTTTAATATTACCTTGGGTTGCCTTGGGCATCCCCAAGCTTAGGCTCTTGCCACTCTTTATTCCATAGTCCATCGAATCCTTACCCAAAACTTGAAAACTTCACAACACAAAACTTAATAGAAAACTCGCAAGCTCCGGTAGCGAAAGAAAACAAAACACCACTTCAAGATACTGTAATGAACTCATTCTAAATTCATATTGGTGTAATATCTACTGTATTCCAACTTCTCTATGGTTTATAAACTATTTTACTAGCCATAGATTCATCAAAATAAGTAAACAACACATGAAAAACAGAATCTGTCAAAAACAGAACAGTCTGTAGTAATCTGGATCAAACGTATACTTATGGAACTCATAAAATTCTCAAATACATTGCGGGACCTGAGGAATTTGTCTATTAATCATCTGCAAAAAGAATTAACTAAATAGCACTCTCCAAATAAAAATGGCAGCAATTCTCGTGAGCGCTAAAGTTTCTATTTTTGACAGCATGATCAACAAGACTCTCCCCAAGTCTTCCCAAAGGTTCTACTTGGCACAAACACTAATTAAAAGAATAAAGCCACATCTAAACAGAGTCCATATGAATTATTTATTACTAAACAGGAACAAAAGGCAATGGACAAAAATAAAATTGGGTTGCCTCCCAACAAGCGCTATCGTTTAACGCCCCTAGCTAGGCATGATGATTTCAATAATGCTCACATAAAGGATAAGAATTGTAACATAAAGAGAGCATCATGAAGAATATTACTAGCACATTTAAGTCTAACATACTTCCTATGCATAGGGATTTTGTGATCAAACAACTTGTGGGAACAATAATCAACTAGCATAGGAAGGTAAAACAAGCATAACTTCAAAACTTTAAGCACATAGATATGAAACTTGATATTATTGCAACTCCTACAAGCATATATTCCTCCCTCATAATAATTTTCAGTAGCATCATGAATGAATTCAACAATATAACCAGCACCTAAAGCATTCATGTCTACTACACAACCTTCTTCTTGTAGACGCTGTTGGGCCTCCAAGTGCAGAGGTTTGTAGGACATTAGCAAATTTCCCTCAAGTGGATGACCTAAGGTTTACCAATCCATAGGAGGCGTAGGATGAAGATGGTCTCTCTCAAGCAACCCTGCAACCAAATAACAAAGAGTCTCTTGTGTCCCCAACACACCCAATACAATGGTAAATTGTATAGGTGCACTAGTTCGGCGAAGAGATGGTGATACAAGTGGTATATGGATAGTAGATAATGGTTTTTGTAATCTGAAAATATAAAAACAGCAAGGTAACTAATGGTAAAAGTGAGCGTAAACGGTATTGCCATGTGTGGAAATAAGGCCTAGGGTTCATAATTTCGCTAGTGCAAGTTCCCTCAACAATAATAACATAATTGGATCATATAACTATCCCTCAACACGCAACAAAGAGTCACTCCAAAGTCACTAATAGCGGAGAACGAACGAAGAGATTATGGTAGGGTACGAAACCACCTCAAAGTTATTCTTTCCAATCAATCTGTTGGGCTATTCCTATAAGTGTCCCAAATGGCCCTAGAGTTCGTACTAGAATAACACCTTAAGACACAAATCAACCAAAACCCTAATGTTACCTAGATACTCCAATGTCACCTCAGGTATCTGTGGGTATGATTATACGATTTGCGTCACACAATCTCAGATTCATCTATTCAACCAACACAAAGGACCTCAAAGAGTGCCCCAAAGTTCTACCGACGAAAACGTGTGCCAACCCCTATGCATAGGTTCATGGGCGGAACCCGCAAGTTGATCACCAAAACATACATCAAGTGAATCACGTGGTATCCCATTGTCACCACAGATACGCACGGCAAGACATACATCAAGTGTTCTCAAATCATTAAATACTCAATCCGATAAGATAACTTCAAAGGGGAAACTCAATTCATTACAAGAGAGTAGAGGGGGGAAGAAACATCATAGGATCCAAATACAATAGCAAAGCTCGCGATACATCAAGATCGTGCCAAATCAAGAACACGAGAGAGAGAGAGAGATCAAACACATAGCTACTGGTACATACCCTCAGCCCCGAGGGAGAACTACTCCCTCCTCGTCATGGAGAGCACCGGGATGATGAAGATGGCCACTGGAGAAGGATTTCCCCCTCCGGCAGGGTGCTGGAACGGGTCTAGATTGGCTTTCGGTGGCTACGGAGGCTTCTGGCGGCGGAACTCCCGATCTATTATGTGTTCTGGAAGTTTTAGGATACGACGATATATATGGGTGCAAGAAGTACGTCGGAGGAGCTACGGGGGACCCACGACGCAGGGGGCGCCCTAGGGGGGCGCGCCCCCCACCCTCGTGAGCACCTCCCGTATCTCCTGACATGGAGTCCAAGTCTATCTGGTGGCTTTCGTTCCAAAAATAACTTCTCGAGTTGATTTCGTTCCGTTTCGACTCCGTTTGATATTCTTTTTCTTCGAAACACTGAAATAGGCATAAAACAGCAAATCTGGGCTGGGCCTCCGGTTAATAGGTTAGTCCCAAAAATAATATAAAAGTGGAAAATAAATCCCAATATTGCCCAAAACAGTAGATAATATAGCATGGAGCAATCAAAAATTATAGATACGTTGGAGACGTATCATCTAGCTTGCAGTGTTCTAATTTGTTGAAATGCCTTCTGCTTAGTTACCACATCATAGGTGTGAATATGTCACACGATCCTATTTTTCATACATATTCCATCCTCGCATCATGTGTTTGCCTTTCATCCGAGTAGTGTTCGTCAGTATCATGCATGAATGAGTTCTGAAGAGCAAAATCATTACAGCTGAAGGAAATTAGTCCGGCAGTGGATGATGGTGGTCCTTCGGAGCAACTCAAACATGGGGTCTCTACAGATTCTACTCCGCCATCCTCCCAACAAGATTCGCAAGACAACACAAGGCTAGACAGTCAACGTAGCTGTGTAGATGATGAGCACATCTCCCCTACTCCACCATCACAGGTGCTTGCTCTAACTTGACACTATTATATGTGGTTGCATGTTGTGTATGATGTATAGCTTGTATTGCTTCTAACTTGAATTGCATCTGCTTACTTTACACATAATGCCTGTGAATATAACACGTGTTCCTGTTTCTAGAACATACGTGTACATGATGAGCACATCTCCCCTACTCCACCATCACAGGTGCTTGCTCTTACTTGGAACTGTTATACGTGGTTGCGTTTTCCGTTTGATGTCTAGTTTGTATTGCTTCTGATTATGTTGAATTGCATCTGTGTAGCTTACAACTTATACCTGCAACGATCACTTACCCATAAGACACATTTAACTTGGGACCGTGATGTAGGTTGCATCTTGCATTGCCTTCAAGCTTGTACTGCTTCTAATTTCTTAAAATGGCTCTTACGACGAGACACTTTTTACCTAATAGAGTGATATTGGTTGCATGTTCATATGGTGCCTAGCTTGCATTTCTTCTAATTTTGTTGAAATGCCTTCCGCTTACTGTTTTTTCATACATATTCCATCCTCCTATCGTACGTGTGAATATGAAACGCTGTCTTTTTTTGTATATATTCCATCCTCCTATCATGTGCTTGCCTTACATCAAAGTAGTGTTCGTCTGTATCATGCATCAACCAGTTATGCAGAGCTAATTTTATTCATCTTCTTGTGGTTTTGACTTCATAAGGCAATATCAGAAAATAGGAAGGAAAAGAGTTAGTTAGGGGATGTTGGTGGTCCTCCCCACCGACGCAAACAGAGACTCTCTAGATTTGCCACTGGTACTGCTAATGAAGTTGAAGTCCCAAGTCTACATGATGAGTTCATCTCCCGTACTCCACCATCGCAGGTGCTTGCTCTAAGTTGACAGTGTGATAATTGGTTTCATGTTGCATATGTTGTCTAGCATGTATTTCTTCTGTTTTGATTAAATTGCACCTGCTGAGTTTATACGTTATACATGTGCATATGACATGGCTTTCTGTGTCTAGAATACACTGCATCTATCTATCATACCATGTTCTTACATCAAAGTACTGCTGTTGCGTATCCTGCATCAGTCACTCATGATTGGACGCTTCTAACATGGCAGTTTGATAGTGGTTGCATCTTGCATTGATTGCTACGTTGTACTGCTTCTAATTTTTCGAATTGCCACTTATGACAAGACACTTTTAACTTGGCAGAGTAATATTGGTTGCATCTTTCATATGGCGTCTAGCTTGCATTACTTCTATCTTCTTGAAAATCATTCTGCTTAGTTTGCACATCATAGGTGTGAATATGTCTTGCCATCCTGTTTTTCTTACATATTCCATCCTCATACGGTTGTCTTACATCAAAGTATTGCTTGTCTGTATCATGCATCAATTAGTTCTGAAGAGTGATTTTATTCTTTTGTGTTGTGGGTATAGCTTGACATGGCAAAGTCAAAAAAGAGCAAGGAAAATAATATAGTAGGGAGTGCTGTTACTCGTCGGGTGAAACGGAAAAGGTTCTGCCGTCGAGATTCTGCTGGTACTTATAGTGCAGTAGAAGGTCCAAGTCCACCGGCTAAATCTACAAACACAGTATCACCTGCTCCACCAGCTGCAGCATCCGCTTCAACTGTACCAGCATCTCAACCAGTTACTCGTTCGTTTGCTCCGGAACTGGCCAGTTCCCAAGCTGCCTTCACACCTAACACTACTTTCGAAGCACTGCTGACACAACAAGACTTGGCAAGATCAGATGAACCTCATGAGCATCAACACCAAGACGGTACCTGACCGAGTCAAGTTGTAGTTGCATGACCCTTTATATGTACTCTCACAGTTTGATGTACACTAACACTTTCCATATTCGTTGTTGAACTAGCACCACGGCGCAAGCGGAAACAGACATCGGGGATAATGCTTGATAGATTAACAAAATCTAAAGGAGGAAGAATGGACATCCATTTTGAGGTAGGTTTAAAAAGGCCATGTGATGCTATAGAGTCAGCCAAGTTAGTATCAGAGGCAGCCGTTGCCGTTAGGTGTCATGCACGTATCCTCCCAACGTGGATCCAGTACAGGAATGAGAAAGACAATACACAGTTTAACACCTTCCTTGACCATTTATCCGTAAGTAATGTTATTCATCGCAATTAGTAATATTGTCTTGCTCTGTCCCATACTTTCTAGCTTCCTCCTAATAAGACTTATATTCTTTTTTCAACAGATGAGGTTCAAGTTGGATCCGAAAGATGATGCAACTAGACAAGCATGCACTCATGTTTTTCAGTCTGCTCTGCGACAGTATCGGTACCACCTTAGAAAATCTCACTTTGAAGGCAAGGCTAACAATGAAATTGCCAAACATCTCCAGTGGAATATATTACAAATGAAGACTGGACAACCCTCGTTAAACACTGGTCTGATCCAAAGTATCAGGTAGGCTATATGTATTTGATCAGACCACATATTGAACTTGTATTTATGTATGTGCCTTACAAGTGTATCTTCTTCTAGGCTAACTGTTTGAAGAACAAAACCAACCGTTCTAAAGTGAAATTCCAACAGATCACAGGATCTCGTAGCTATATTGCACACTGCGAGGCTCTTGTAAATAGCTGCTACTTCCTTCTTTTTTTATGCCATATTATTGTATCTATATTGACTTGTTCCAAATACAGAGGAAATCCCGTGCGGACCAAAAAGAACCTGAACCGAATGTAGTGAAAATCTTCAAGGATTGCCACACCAGCAAGATGAAGGGCATGAGCACACCAGTTCAAGCCGCTGTTGTAAGTCCTTACTCCTCCTGCCTTGAACTGATTGGTACTGTGATGTGTTCATTTAACTACTTGGTTTGCAGCCAATGTCAGTTACTCTGTTCACTTTTATTCACAGTTGTCTTAACGTATCATTTCACCTTACATGGTTTAAAAGAGATGAAGGATATTCTTTTGGTCTTGATCTGTAATCTAGTTGTTATGTTCACGTGCGCACACGATGATAAAATAGCCTGTTTGTTTTATATCTGTTTGCCCATGATATGAATGATGTCATACTATGTTCATCCTACTTTAAACCATGTCTCTTTATCCTTAGATGTCAACGAATGTGAGGAAATAGACAATACAATAGGCATGCTACATGGACATATGTTCCAAAAGTGATTTTATTATGTAGTTGGCACTACAATACATGCTAATGTATTACAGTAGTTCACCAAAATAAGTTATGTATAAACGTTTAACCTACTTTGTTTGTTTTTGTCTCATTAGTAACTTATCTAGTACACTAATCTACAAGTTCAAACTTTCAGGAAGCTATGGAACAAATGATTGAACAGCCACAACCACCTGAAGGTGACGAGGCTACTACAGGCACAATGTCACCTCTTGCTGCAGTGCGTCAGTATCTCTCCACTAACAGTGCAAAACACACCTTCCTGCGTAATTCTGGGTTGGTTGTCAAGGTAACCTCGTCCAAATCGCCTACTGAACAAAATCTTTCTGCTAGACAGAGTGATATATCTGTGCTCCAGACACAAGTCCAATCCCTAGTGGACGTTGTTTCGGAAACAAGAATAGTGGTTGAGAAATGTCGTCAAGATATGAATGGTTTTGAAACCAGACTATCAGACATTCGCTTCGTTGTTCAAGAGCAATGGCGGAAAAAAGGTGGAGATCATGCTGCTCCATCAGATTCTACAGCCTGAAACATTAGCACTCAGTTCAAATGATATGTGCTTCTATATATCTGATGGTGCTTTTATCTGGAAGGACTGTAAACTTTATGCCAACAGGCCTTTTGTTGTATGGTTGGAATTTATTTTGTTGTGATACAACATTTATGATGCTGCCTCAGGCTGCAGTAATTACGATGCTATTTTTGTATAATGTAGGTTTATCTTAGTAATGTATTCGGCCTAAAGCTTCGTAGGATCTCAACATGCCAACATTCGTCGGGCCCATTCCAATTGGGCTAAAAATGATTATGGGCCAAAATTGGCATGTAGCCCACTAAAAATATCTGGGCCTAAATCAGCATAAGCTTTCATATTTTTCTGGTAGGCCTGTGCCCATAGTGGGCCTTTAACAGGCCTAAACATAATTTGGGCCCTCAGTAAAAATAGGCCGTTTACAGGTGTAAATATCTCGAGCCCATAAAATACATGGGCCTTTAATAGACCGAAAGTGAGATTGGGCCCTGATTGTGCCAAATAACCCACTGGACTTAACAAGCCGAAAATCGGACGGGCCGTAAATGCGCCGACCTAATACACGGGCCTTTAACAGGCCGGAACTTCGGTCGGGCTAGATTATCGTCATTTTTATATGGGTTGTTAATGGGCCCGATATGATGTTGGGCCACATATGGCCCATGGTTTACGTCCGGCATTAACAGGCCGAAAATGACAACAGGCCGAAAGTGGCCCAAAGCTATAGTGGGCCTCTAACAGGCCGAATGTCAGACATGGCCGAATATGACCCAAATCCTTCACGGTCGTTTATGGGCCAAAAGTTTTGATGGCCTGTAAATGGGCCAAAATGAAGCTGGACCTTTAACAGGCCGGAAATACACTGGGCCGTAATTCGGCCCAATTACTTAGCGGACTGCTAACGGGCCAGAAGTGACCATGGGCCGCGTTGATGACAAGTTTAGGACAGGCCATTGACGGGCCGATTTGACAGAGAATGTTGGGCCTTTAGCTGGGCTGGCCCATTATGGTCGGCAGAATCTAGTGGGCCTTTAGCTGGGCTGGCCCATTATGGTCCGCAAAATCTTATGGGCCTTTAGCTGGGCCAGCCCATTGTGGTCTGCAAAATCATGTGGGCCTTTAGCTGGGCCGGCCCATTATGGTCTGCTAAATTTTGTGGGCCTTTAGCTGGGTCGTCCCATTATGGTCCGCTAAATCTTATGGGCCTTCGGTTGGGCTGGCCCATTTACTCTTTGTGGGCTACTTTTGGGCCGGTCCACGTGTCAACATATCATAGGCCCATCTCGACCGTTGGAGGAGTGGCACCTGTGCCAACGCGGAGCCGACGCATGGATCCGTTAGCCAATGAGAATTTTACACATGGAAAATCGGCATTGGTCGTGGCTGTTAACGGGTTATCGGATCCAAAATCCGACCCGATAGCTTAACGGCATTCCGTTACGGTGGATGCCACGTGTCGGTCACCCTTGACGAAAGCACTTCTGTGACGCGCGATTTATCGTCATGGAAGTGGACACTTCCGTGATGATAATTTTGGTAATGTCATGGAACACTTCTACGACCGCACAAGTATGACTATCTTGATTCTGTCATAAATTTGTCATGGATGTACATGCATGACAGAAAACGCGACCTACTATGACAAACACGTATCATCACGGAAGTGTATTTTTTTGTAGTGTTTATGTACCCACACGCAGCCTGCCCTTGGATAGGACATGTCAAATAGTCCTATTTTTGCTTATTGCACTACTTGTATACATACGCTTTGACGTATCATTTAAATAACAATGCACATCGTTAGCTTATTATTGCCTTTCTTCATCTTTTTTCCCTGTCTGCTCATTTACGACAAATGGCAACCGTACATTCTGGTACGTCCAATGCGCCAGGGGCTTCAGTGTACCCCATAACACGGCAAGAAAAGTCCGGACACTTTTGATAGTGCGGCACCCCGAACTTATAGCATTATATGCATCAGCTCCGAATCATGTCTTGGGTCAATAGTTGGGTTTACCCGGCTCCCATGTTTTTGTACCTTACATTCCGCTATATCGGCTAAGGTAGCACTGGGAGAACTACTGCGATTGTGTCCCGGTTCTTCCGGACGAGCACCTTAGTAGAGAAAGCCGAAAACTGACTGTCATGATGCGGCGAGAGCTGGTCGCTGTTCGAGAGGTCTCAAATCCTTAAAGATTTTTTCCGCTTCGGGCGAGGAATCGGCCTTGTCCGATTTAGGCGTATATAGCGCCCCAAGTTCGGCCTTCCGAATACTAGGGGCTTCGCGAAAATTTCAAATTGTAGACTTCTATGGCTAAGTGAGAGTGATAAAGCTGTATAGTCTGATTGCCTTGTTCGCTGCGCTAAACACCTCCTTAAAGGACCAATTTTTTTGGATAAAGAGTGTTTAAGATTTATCCCGAATACCTCAGTACTAGTTACATGGGGGCAGAAGCCGACGACTGGCCAACTCTCAGATTTTATAAACGGCCGCATAGAAGGTAATATTTTAAATCGACAAACGTTATATAGCGCACATGAACTTGTTTTCATATTACAGGATCACATGAGTACATTCATTCAAATATTACATACTTAGCACATTCCTCTGCCACAAGGCGGGCACCCTTCAAGACACTGTCATAATACTTTTCGGGGTGGTGATGCTCCTTGCCCTCCGGTGGCCCCTCCTTCACCAGCTTTTCGGCGTCCATCTTCGCCCAGTGCACTTTCGAACGAGCAAAGGCCCTGCGTGCACCTTCAATACAGACATACCGCTTTATGACTTCAAACCGTGGGTAGGCATTCACAAGCCGCTTTACCAGGCTGAAGTAGCTGCCAGGCAGGGGCTCACCAGGCCACATCCGGAGTATGAGACCCTTCATGGCCAGTTCGGCCGCCTTGTGAAGCTCGACCAGTTGCTTCAGCTGGTCGCTCAAGGGCACCGGATGTTCGGTCCCAATATATTGAGACAACAACTTTTCCATCGAGCTCCCTTCCTCGGCCCGGTAGAACTCCGCGGCATCCGATACGCTGCTAGGTAGATCTACGAACGCTCCTGGAGAGCTCCGAATTCGGGTAAGTAAAAGAAAAGTTTCCTTCACATGCTTGCTTTGCATAATGAATGCCTTACCCGCCGCTATCTTATTGACCGCCTAAATCTCCTGGAGGGCCTTTTGAGCTTCGGCCTTGGCATTTTGTGCGTTCTTGAGGGCCTTCGCAAGCTCGGACCCCTGCGTCTTAGAGTCACGCTCCAAGGACTCGTATTTTTTGACGAAATCCTGGAGCTCTTGTTGAACCTCGCCAACTCGGGCCTCTTGCTTCTCGCGCTCGATGCGCTCCTAGGCCGCTCTGTCTTCAGCCTCGGACAGCGCCTTCTTCAGGGCCGCCACTTCGGTCGTGGCCCCTAGCAAAATTCATGGTGATCCTATGATCTAATAACCACTTTTTTCTTTATCAATATACAGACGGGGTATCACTTACCTCTGTTCTCTTTGAGCTGCCTCTTGGTAAGGCCGAGCTCTTCCTTGGACCGATCAAGGTCCCGCTTCAGTCCGGAGACCTCCGCAGTACGAGCGGCAGCGGCCAGCAGCGAAGCCTGCTTATTCACATAGACATATTCTGATTAGACTCCTGTGATTGTTATTTGATCCTCTGTTCGGAATTTCTTTTGGAACACCAAACAGAGCATCAGGGGCTACTGTCTATGATGTGATATTTTCTCATGATTCGATTACTTACCTCAAAGCCTGTTAGGAGGCTGGCACAGGCTTTGGTCAATCCGCTTTTGGCGGACCGAACCTTCTCGACCACCGCACTCATGATAGTGTGGTGCTCTTCATCAATGGAAGCGCCACGAAGCGCTTCCAACAAGTTTTCTGATGCCTCTGGATGGACAAAGGCCATCGGCACAGACGGCTTGCCCCCCTTAGCGAGGGGTCGCCTGACAGAATCCAGAACCACTGGAGGGTCCGACGCAGTATCTGGCTGGGGGCCAAACTTGCTGCGGCCCCCGTCATTAGAACCCACGGGAGTCTTACCCCCCATGCGCCCGGCATCTAGGATGTCGCCTCGGTCCGATGCCCTTTGAGACAACACCTCGATGTCGTCCGTGGGCCGGGGGGTGGCTGTCGGGAGTGAATTGCTGTTCATCGCCGACTGGCCCAAAGATTCATCCGAAGAAGACACGTCGATATGGGCTTTGGATGGACTACATGATCATGTTTGACACGATAAGAAGCAATAAAACAAAACATACCAGAACTATTATAGTATCCGGATAATTACGACTTCGCCAGGGGCTTGTCCCTGGGCAACCACTCCTCGTCGCTGTAAGTTGCTGTTGTGGAGTGGTCCGGAAGGAGGGTCCTTCCCTTCTTGGACCCTTTAGCCTCCCCAGATGGGGCGTCCTTCCTTTTCTTGTCCTCCCCGGTTGGGGGGAGAGAACTTTCCTCTTCCTCCTACTCATTTTCATGGGAGGAGTGCGCCTCGGTGTTTTCGGATGATGAGTTCGATACAACCTTGCGCCGGAGACCTTTCCTGGTCCCCGCGGCCTTCTTCTTGGCCTTCTTCTTCGGCGCCTCATAGGGCGTCGGAACCAGCATCTCCATTAAGAGAGCCCTTGCTGGATCTTTGGGCAATGGGGCCAGACAATCGATCCGCTCTGCTGTCGCTACCCAGTCCTGTTAAAATAGCATGGGGGCTCAGATCCCTCACATGATTATACTGGGGAAAGGAATATCTTATGAGATATAAAGAGCTTACCGGATTGGCTGGGCGCTTTGTGCTGAGTCTGCGATCCTCGGTAAGGGGAGGAGGTACCTCGGCGGCCTTGAACAGCACCTTCCAGGCGTCTTTGTGCATCATGTCGAAAAGCTCTCACAGCGTCTTGTGCTTGGCCGGGTCGAACTCCCACATATTGAATGCCCGTCTTTGACACGGAAGGATCTGGCGGAAGAGCATGACCGAGACCACATTGACAAGATTGATTTTCTTGCTTATCATATTTTTAACACAGTTTTGGAGTCTGGTCAGCTCTACCGATGAACCCCAGGATAGGCCCTTCTCTTTCCAGGAGGTGAGTCGCGTGGGGATGCCGGATCGAAATTCGGGGGCCGCCACCCAGTTGGTGTCGTGCGGCTTGGTGATGTAGAACCACCCCGGTTGCCACCCCTTCATGGTCTCCACATAGGAGCCTTCGAGCCAGGTGACGTTGGGCATTTTGCCCACCATGGCGCCTCCGCACTCCGCTTGCTGGCCTACCACCACCTTCGGTTTCACGTTGAAGGTCTTCAGCCACAGGACGAAGTGGGGCTTAATGTGGAGGAAGGCCTCGTGTAGGATCGAAAGTATGTCTAGAGGGGGGGTGATTAGACTACTTGACCAAATAAAAACTTAACCTTTTCCCAATTTTAGTTCTTGGCAGATTTTAGCTATTGTAGGGTAAGTCAAGCAATCATCTCACAATTCAAGCAAGCATGCAAAGAGTATATTGGCAGCGGAAAGTAAAGCATGCAACTTGCAAGAATGTAAAGGGAAGGGTTTGGAGAATTCAAACACAATTGGAGACACGGATGTTTTTCCCGTGGTTCGGATAGGTGGTGCTATCCTACATCCACGTTGATGGAGACTTCAACCCACGAAGGGTAACGGTTGCGCGAGTCCACGGAGGGCTCCACCCACAAAGGGTAATGGTTGCGCGAGTCCATGGAGGGCTCCACCCACGAAGGGTCCACGAAGAAGCAACCACCCACGAAGGGTCCATGAAGAAGCAACCTTGTCTATCCCACCATGGCCATCGCCCATGAAGGACTTGCCTCACTAGCGGTAGATCTTCACGAAGTAGGCGATCTCCTTGCCCTTACAAACTCCTTGGTTCAACTCCACAATCTTGTCGGAGGCTCCCAAGTGACACCTAGCCAATCTAGGAGACACCACTCTCCAAGAAGTAACAAATGGTGTGTAGGTAATGAACTCCTTGCTCTTGTGCTTCAAATGATAGTCTCCCCAACACTCAACTCTCTCTCATAGGATTTGGATTTTGTGGAAAGAAGATTTGAGTGGAAAGCAACTTGGGGAAGGCTAGAGATCAAGATTCATATGGTAGGAATGGAATATCTTGGTCTCAACACATGAGTAGGTGGTTCTCTCTCAGAACATATGAGTTGGAATTGTGTATGTGTTCTGATGGCTCTCTCCACGAATGAAGAGGAGGTGGAGGGGTATATATAGCCTCCACACAAAATCCAACCGTTACACAAAGTTTTCCAATCTCGGTGGGACCGAATCAACAAACTCGGTCGGACCGAAAAGGTAAACCTAGTGACCGTTAGAGATTTTCGGTGGGACTGACATGCAACTCGGTAGGACCGATATGGTTAGGGTTTGGGCATAACGTAATCTCGGTGAGACCGATTACACAAACTCGGTGAGACCGAGTTCGGTAATAAGCTAACCAGAGAGTTGGTCAGGCAAACTCAGTGGGACCGATTTGCTCTTTCGGTGAGACTGAAAAGTTACAAAAAGGAAACACTGAATTTACATTGCAATCTCGGTGGGACCGATTCGCTCTTTTGGTGAGACCGAAAAGTTATGAAAGGGAAACAGAGAGTTTGCAATCCCATCTCGGTGAGACCGAGATCCCTATCGGTAGAACCGAATTGCTAGGGTTTGGCAGTGGCTTATGACAAGTGAAACTCGGTGGCGCTGGATAGAAAGAATCGGTAGGACCGAGTTTGGCTTAGGGTTTAGGTCATATGTGGATATGGGAAAGTAGTTGAGGGTTTTGGAGCATATCACTAAGCACATGAAGCAAGAGGCTCATTAAGCAACACCTCATCCCTCCTTGATAGTATTGGCTTTTCCTAAAGACTCAATGTGATCTTGGATCACTAAAATATAAAATGAAGAGTCTTGAGATTTTGAGCTTGAGCCAATCCTTTGTCCTTAGCATTTTGAGGGTTCCACTTTCACATCCATGCCATGCCAATCATTGAGCTTTCCTGAAATAGTCATCTTGGAATAGCATTAGCTCAATGAGCTATATGTTGTTATGAATTACCAAAACCACCTAGGGATAGTTGCACTTTCACCTCGCACACGACGATAAACACCGAGATGTTGAGGATGAAATTAGGGGCCAGATCATGGAAGTCCAGCCCGTAGTAGAACATGAGCCCACGGACAAATGGGTGGAGGGGAAATCCCAGTCCGCGGACGAAGTGGGTGAGGAATGCAACCCTCTCATGGGGTTCTGGAGTAGGGACGATCTGCCCCGCGTCTGGGAGCCAGTGCGCGATGTCTGCGGCCAGGTATCCGGCTTCCCGGAGCTTCGTAATGTTCTCCTTCCTAACGGAGGAGACCATCCACTTGCCTCCCGCTCCAGACATGTTTGGAATGGCTTTGCGGAGAAAATGAGAACTTGGGCACTGGAGCTCGAGTGCGCGAGAATGGATGGGCAGGGGAAGAAGAAGGCGTGGGTGAAAAGGAGGAATCCTTGTCCCTTTATAAAGGCGGTAGAAACTATGTGCCTCCCTACTTGCCCCATAAAATTGCTTATTCCCCAAGCACCGCGATTGATGGCACGGTTGGGTTACCCATATCTGTATTGATGAGAATCCCGTGATAAGGGGAACACGATCTCTGCTTCACAAGACGTGCCAATAAAATCGCCTCGCAACAGGTGTAGTGGCAAGCAGGGAAAAACGGTTCGTAATGACCGGGCCACGGCAGGACATCACATTATAAAAAATTGTCAGTGGATTAGATTTGTGGAATAATATACTCTCTATGGTGGTATGTGGAATTTATTTTGCAGAGCTGGACACGATCCTTGTGTTCAAAATATTTTATGGAGTATTCGGAGAAGGAACCCGCCTTGCAATGTCGAAGACAATCTGCGCGCCGAACTCATCGTCATTGAAGCCTGGTTCAGGGGCTACTGAGGGAGTCCTAAATTAGGGGGTCCTCGGATAGCCGGACTATATACTTTGGCCGGACAGTTGGACTATGAAGATACAAGATTGAAGACTTTGTCCCGTGTCCGGGTGGGACTCTCCTTTGCAAGGAAGGCAAGCATGGCAATTCGGATATGTAGATATCCTCCCTTGTAACCGACTCTATGTAACCCTAGACCCCTCCGGTGTCTATATAAACCGAAGGGTTTAGTCCGTAGAACAAGAACAATCATAATCATAGGCTAGCTTCTAGGGTTTAGCCTCTACGAACTCGTGGTAGATCAACTCTTGTAATACTCATATCATCAAGATCAATCAAGCAGGAAGTAGGGTATTACCTCCATCGAGAGGGCCCGAACCTGGGTAAACATTGTGTCCCCCGCCTCCTGTTACCATTAGCCTTAAACGCACAGTTCGGGCCCCCCTACCCGAGATCCGCCTGTTTTGACACCGACAGCCGTGCCCCCAACCCGTTGTCCAATTCGGACTGGGCTTGGGGGGCACGTGCCAGCTCCTGGTTGCCGCCTCTCCTTCCCACTAAGGCCCATCAACTCCCCGTGGGGTTCCGGTAACCTCCCGGTACTCCGAAAAATACCCGAACTTCCCCGGAACCATTTTGATGTCCGAATATAGCCTTCCAATATATCAATCTTTATGTATCGACCATTTTGAGACTCCTCGTCATGTCCGTGATCTCATTCGGGACTCCGAACAACCTTTGGTCATCAAATAACATAAACTCATACAAATCGTCGTCGAACATTAAGCGTGTGGACCCTACAGGTTCAAGAACTATGTAGACATGACCGAGACACATCTCTAGTCAATAACCAATAGAGGAACGTGGATGCTCATATTGGCTCCTACATATTCTACGAAGATCTTTATTGGTCAAACCGCATAACAACATACGTTGTTCCCTTTGTCATCGGTATGTTACTTGCCTAAGATTCGATCGTCGGTATCATCATACCTAGTTCAATCTCGGCACCGGCAAGTCTCTTTACTCGTTCTGTAATGCATCATCCCGTAACTAACTCATTAGTCACATTGCTTGCAAGGCTCATAGTGACGTGCATTACCGAGAGAGTCCAGAGATACCTCTTCGATACACGGAGTGACAAATCCTAATCTCGGTCTATGCCAACTCAACAAACACCATTAGAGACACCTCTAGAGCATCTTTATAATCACCGAGTTACGTTGTGACGTTTGATAGCTGATAACCCACAAGTATAGGGGATCGCAACAGTTTTCGATAAGTAAGAGTGTCGAACCCAACGAGGAGCTAAAGGTAGAACAAATATTCCCTCAAGTTCTATCGACCACCGATACAACTCTACGCACGCTTGACGTTTGCTTTACCTAGAACAAGTATGAAACTAGAAGTACTTTGTAGGTGTTTTTGGATAGGTTTGCAAGATAATAAAGAGCGCGTAAATAAAAGCTAAGGGCTGTTGTAAGTAAAGAAGCAACAAAGTAAATATAGCGAGTGTGGAAAAGTGGTGGTAGGAGTTGCAAAATTGTCCCTAAGCAATTGACTACTTTACTAGACCAATAGCAAGTATTATGTGGGACAGGCCACTGCTAGCATCTCATCCCTGACTTGGAATTTTGTGCACTTATGATTGGAACTATTAGCAAGCATCTGCAACTACTAACATTCATTAAAGTAATACTCAACCATAGCATTAAGATATATTGGTCCCCCTTCATTCCCGTATGCATCAATTTCTATGCTAGGTTGAAGCTTCTATCACTCTTGCCCTCCAATACATAGTCCTATCAACATACAACTAACCCTATGGTGTGATCCATGCGCGCGCTCATATGATGGGAACCAAAGGATAGCAACATAACCACAAGCAAATTAAATAAATCATAGAAATTCATCAACCACCGATAGGACAATGAAAATCTACTCAGACATCATAGGATGGCAACAAATCATTGGATAATAATATGAAGCATAAAGCACCATGTTCAAGTAGAGGGTACAGCGGGTTGCGAGAGAGTGGACCACTATAGATAGAGGGGGGGAAGGTGATGTAGATGTTGGTGAAGATGGCAGAGGTGTTGGAGTAGATCGCGGTGATGATGATGATGGCCACGGCAGTGTTCAGGCGCCACCTGAAGAGAAGGGGAGAGGGGGCCCCTACGTCTTCTTCTTCCTTGACCTCCTTCCTAGATGGGAGAAGGGTTTCCCCTCTGGTCCTTGGCCTACATGGCATGGGAGGGGCGAGAGCCCCTCCGAGATTGGATCTGTCTCTCTGTCTCTCTCTATTTCTGTGTTCTCCTCTGCTGCCCTTTCACCGTTTCGTATATATATGGTGATCTGTAACTCCGATTGGAATGAAACCTTCGCTGTGATTTTTTACCAAAAAATAGCTTTCTTGCGACCGAAGAAGGGCATCAACCGCCTTACGGGTGGACCACGAGGGTCAGGGGCGCGCCCCTACCTCGTGCCCACCTCGAACACCGTTTCACGTTGATCTTTCTCCCAGATTTTCCAAATATTCCAAAAATAAGCTCCGTCCGTTTTTATCCCGTTTGGATTCCGTTTGATATGGATATTCTGTGAAACATAAAACATGCAACAAACAGGAACTGGCAGTGGGCACTGGATCAATATGTTAGTCCCAAAAATAATATAAAAAGTTGCCAAAAGTATATGAAAATTGTAGAATATTAGCATGGAACAATCAAAAATTATAGATACGACGGAGACGTATCAGCATCCCCAAGCTTAATTCCTGCTCGTCCTCGAGTAGGTAAATGATAAAAAAGATAATTTTTGATGTGGAATGCTACCTAGCATAATCTTGATCACATATCTATCATGGCATGAATATTAAGATACAAGTGATTCAAAGCAATAGTCTATCATTTGAAATAAAAATAATAATACTTCAAGCCCACTAATAAAGCAATCATGTCTTTTCAAAATAACAAGGCCAAAGAAAGTTATCCCTACAAAATCATGTAGTCTTTCTATGCTCCATCTTCACCACACAAAATATTCACATCATGCACAACCCCGATGACAAGCCGAGCAATTGGTTCATACTTTTTAACACTGTCGGTGTCAAAACCGGTGGATCTCGGGTAGGGGGTCCCGAACTATGCATCTAGGCCGGATGGTAATAGGAGGCAGGGGACATGATGTTTTACCCAGGTTCGGGCCCTCTTGATGGAGGTAAAACCCTACGTCCTGCTTGATTGATATTGATGATATGGGTAGTACAAGAGTAGATCTACCACGAGATCAGAGAGGCTAAACCCTAGAAGCTAGCCTATGATATGATTGTATGTTGTGGTTGTTGTCCTATGAACTAAAACCCTTCGGTTTATATAGACACCGGAGAGGGTTAGGGTTACACAAGGTCGGTTACAAAGGAGGAGATATCCATATCCGTATTGCCTAGCTTGCCTTCCACGCCAAGTAGAGTCCCATCCGGACACGAGACGAAGTCTTCAATCTTGTATATTCATAGTCTAACAGTCTGGCCAATTGAGATAGTCCGGCTATCCGGAGACCCCCTAATCCAGGACTCCCTTAGTAGCCCCTGAACTAGGCTTCAATGATGATGAGTCCGGCGCGTAGTATTGTCTTCGGCATTGCAAGGCGGGTTCCTTCTCCGAATACATCACAGAAGAATTTGAATACGAGATAGTGTCCGGCCCTGCAAAATAAGTTTCACATTCCACCATAGAGAGAATAATATTTCCGCAGATCTAATTTGCTGGCTTGTTTTGGCAGCACGACGTTATGTCATGGCTCGGTGATTATTCGAACCGTTTCCTTTAACCAGCCCCACACATAACCCGAGGCAGTTTTTCGACACGTCTTGTCAAAGCAGAGATCGTGTCCCCTTATTACGGGATTCTCATCAATACGGGCGTGGGTAACCCAACTGCGCCATCAATTGCGACGCTTGGGGGATAAGCGAGTTTTACCAGGCAAGTGGGGACGCTTAGCTTCGTCCGCCCATATAAAGGGATAAGGATTCACCTTTCTATCCACGCCTTCTTCCTCCTTTGCTCATCCGTTTTCGCACACTCGAGCTCTAGCGCCCAAGTCCACACTTCCCACCTCAACCTTCTCCAACCATGTCCGGAGCGGGAGGCAGGTGGATGGTCTCCTCCATCACGGAGGGAGACATCAAGAAACTGAGGAGAGCCGGATATCTGCCTGACGACATCGCGCACCGGCTCCCAGATGAGGGGCAGCTCATCCCCACCCCCAGGCCCCATGAGAGGGTAGTATTCCTCACCCATTTCCTCCGCGGACTGGGATTCCCTCTCCATTCATTCATTCGGGGGCTCATGTTCTATTACGGCCTGGATTTCCACGATCTGGCCCCGAACTTCATCCTCAACATCTCGGTGTTTATCGTCGTGTGCGAGGCCTTCCTCCGCATTAAGCCCCACTTCGGCTTATGGCTGAAGACCTTCAATGTCAAGCCGAAGGTGGTGGGCGGCCGCCAGGCAGAGTGCGGAGGCGCCATGGTGGGCAAGATGCCCAACGTAACATGGCTCGAGGGCTCCTTTGTGGAAACCATAAAGGGGTGGCAATCGGGGTGGTTCTACATCACCGAGCCGCGCGACCCTGTATGGGCAGCGGCCCCCGAGTTCCGATCTGGCATCCCCACGCGGCTCACCTCCTGGAAAGAGAAGGGCCTGTCCTGGGGTAGTTCGGAAGAGCTGACGGACTCCAAACATGTATTCAAAACATGGTGAACAAGAAGCTCAAGCTTGTCAACATAGTCCAAGTTATGCTCATCCGCCGAATCCTCCCGTGCCAACAACGGGAGTTCAACTTGTGGGAGTTCGACCCGGTGCAGGACCGAACTCTGAACAGGCTCTTCGACACGACTCATGAAGATGCCTGGAGGGTGCTGTTCAAAAGTGTCGAGGTCCCCCCTCCTATTACTGAGGATCGCGGATTCAGCGTGAAGCGCCAAGCCAGTGCGGTAAGCTGCTTTACCTTTCACAGGATACTTATTTTTTATATAGATTGACTCTATGCGGGATCTAAACTCCCGTACCTTTGACAGGACTAGCAGAAGATGGCCGGACAGATCGACTGTCCGGCTCCTTTGCCCGAAGGCCCCGCAGACGCTCTTCTAGCGAAGATGTTGACTCCGGCCCCTTATACGGTGCCGGAGAAGACCAAGAAGGCCAAGGGCACCCGAAAGAGTTCCCTACGCCAGGCGTTGTCGGACTCGCCGTCCGATGACTCTGCGGAGCACTCTTCCCCTGAAGACGAGGAAGAAGAAGAAGATGCTCCCCCACTAACTGGGAGAGACAAGAAAAGGAAGGCCGCCCCAACTGGGGAGGCCGGTGGGTCCAAGAAGGGAAGGACTCTCCTTCCGGACGGTTCCACCGCCGCCGACGAAGGCGAAGACGACTGGTTGCCCAGGGTCAAGCCCCCGGGGAGATCGTAAGTATTCGGATACCAGAGTAACTCATAGGATTCCTTTGTCACACTGCTTTCCCTAACGCTGAACACAATTATGCAGGCCGCCACGAGCCAGTATCGATGTATCATCGGACGGCTCCTTGGGCTTGTCGGACATGGATAGTGATCCAGTCCCGACCGCCACCTCCCCTCATCCTGCCGACGACGACGAGGTGTTGTCTCAAGAGGCACCGAATCGAGGGGATACAGTCCTGGAGGCGCCTCAAGGCGACCTTCCGGACTCCGGGAGCCGAGGGGACGGGGCCCCTGAGAGCTCCGAGTTCGGCCCTCGGCCGAACACTGTGCCGAAACCTCTAGCGGCTCCAGGCTTGGGCAGGCGGCCTCCTTCTAAGAGGGGCAAGACGCCTGTGCCGGTGACCTCTGTCCATCCAGAGGCGCTGGACAATCTGCTGGAAGCGCTTCGCAGCGCTTCCATCGACGAGGAGCACCGCACTATCATGAGTGCGGTGATCTAGAAGGTTCAGTCCGCCAAGAGCGGATTGACTGAAGCCTGTGCCAGCCTTCTAACAGGCTTCGAGGTAAGTATTTTAAAATGTAGTAGAAATATTACCGCACAGATAGTAGCCCCTGATGCTTTGTTCGGTGTTCACAAAGAAAAGCTGGACAGAGGATCAAATAATATCGCAGGAGTCTAATATAAGTGTGTCAATATGCATATGCAGGCTTCGCTGTTGGCGTCTGCCGCACTGACTGCGGAGGTCGCCTCACTGAAGCAGGACCTCGAGGGGTCCAGGAAAGAGCTCGGCCTTGCCAAGAGGCAGCTCGAGGAGAACAAGGGTAAGTAATACCCTGTCTATAGATATGTATATATAAAAAAGGACGCAATTGCAAAATGACAGGATCATTGTATGTTTGCCAGGGGCCACGACCGAGGTGGCGACCCTGAAGCAAGCGCTCCGAAGATAAAGTGGCCAAGGAGCGCACCGAGCGAGAGAAGCACGAGGCTCGGGTGGGCGAGGTGCAGCAAGAGCTCCATGCTCTCATGGCGAAGCACGAGGCGTTGGAGCTTGACTCAAAGACGCGGGAGTCTGAGCTTGTCGTGGCCCTCGAGAGTGTAAAAAGTGCCAAGGCCGAAGCCCAAAAGGCCCTCCAAGAGATTGACACGATGAAGAAGATAGCGGCGGGTAAGGCTTTCTATATGCAAACCAAGCATGTAAAAGTAAATTACCGATTACTTACCCGAATCCGGAGCTCTCCAGGAGCATACGCAGATCTGCCCCGCAGTGTGTCCGATGCCGCACAATTTTACCAGGCCGAGGATGGAAGATCAACAGAGAAGTTGTTCTGGTCTCAGTATGCTGAGGCCGAACACCCGGTGCCAATGAGCGACCAGCTGAAGCAGATGGTCGAGCTACATAAGGCGACCGATCGGGCCATGAAGAGCTTTATTATCCGGCTGTGGCCTGGCGACGCCCTTCCGAACAGCTTCTTCATCCTGGTGAGGCGGCTTGTAGATGCCTGCCCACGGCTGGAGGTCGTCAAGCGATATGTCTGCATTGAAGGTGCACGCCGGGCTTTCGCTCGTGTGAAATTGCAGTGGGTCAAGCTAGACGCCATGAAGCTGATCAAAGAGGGGCCGTCGGAGGGCAAGGAGCACCGCCACCCCGAGATGTACTACGAAGGTGTTCTGCCGGGTGCCCGTCTCATCGCGGATGAGTGTTCAAAAGATGTAATATTTGAATGAGACTTGCTCGTGTGATCTTGTATGATGAAAACTTGTTTCATATGCGCTATGCAACGCTTGTGTGAATTTAAAATATTACCTTCTGTTTGGCCATTTATCCAATCTGAGAGATGGATAGTCCTTGGCTTCTGCCCCCATGCCACGAGTGTTGGGGTGTTCGGGTTAAACCTGAGCACTCTTGTTCCCATATTTGGGTCCTTCGAGGGAGGTGCTCAGCACAACGAACAAGGCAACTGGACTAATAATGCTTTATCACTCTCACTTAGCCATAGAATTCTATAATTTTAAATTTCGGCGAAGCCCCTGGTATTCGGAAGGCCGAATTCGGAGCGCGATACACGCCTGTAAGCCGGACAAGGCCGGCCCCTCGCCCTAAGCAGCATAAGTCTTTAGGGACTCGAAAAACCTCGCCGAACAGCGACCAGTCTCTCGCCTTATCATGACAGTCAGTTTTAGCTTTCTCTACTGAGGTGCTAAGCCCGGCAGAACCGGGGCACAATCGCAGTAGTTCTCCTATCGCTACCTTAGCCGATAGAGCGGAACTTAAGGTACCAAAACATAGGAGCCGGGTAAACCCAACATTTGACCAAAGACATGATTCGGAGTTGATGCATATAATGCTATAAGTTCGGGGTGCCGCACTTGTGTAAGTGTTCGGACTTTAACCACCGTATTGTGGGGTACGTAAGCCCCTGGTGTATTGGCCGTACCAGAGTGTACGGTTGCAAGGCGTCATTAATGAACACACACACACACACACACACACACACATATATATATATAACAAGAATGCAATAATAGTCGTAATGTCATGCATTGTTTATTAAAAAATTGCGTTAAAGCAGAGTGATACAGATAGTGCGATAAGCAAAGAGTAGGACTATGCCCCTTCCAAGGGCAAGCTGAGGAATGATATTAAATTGAATATTTCACTCGTTACTGTAATCAACCTAGGGATTTCGTTGTATGACGTAGCTGTCTGCCTCCTTGGTTGCTGCATCATGTGTTTGGCAATAGTGCTGCCGGACCGTGTTTCCAGAGATTAAGGTCCTGAAAGAAAAAGAAAAACAACCGAATGGAAGCCCCTAGTGCGGTTTAAGCCGCGTCTTGGGGCGTGCCGCAGTTGTACCCCCCTCCCCGCCTGTGCCCATGGTATTTTTAATGCGTAATTATGTACGCGCGGCACGAATTTCGCCGTTGGGCTGGGATTGGGGTGGCCACCGTATTGCTACGCGAGCTCAGATCACGCCAGGCGGTCTATTTGCCGATTGCCCCGAGCGCGCTTGAAGATGTCCGGGCTTTGAAGCACTGAACTGGTTGATTGCCTTGAGAGCCTGCTTTACGCTTCTGCTGCGAGGGCCGCGGTGTGCTCCTCTGTTCGGAGAGAGCGCTCTGTGTTTCCATTGACTGTAATAACTCCGCGAGGTCCTGGCATCTTGAGCTTGAGGTACGCATAATGCGGTACCGCATTGAATCTAGCGAATGCGGTTCGCCCGAGCCGCGCGTGATAACCACTGCGGAACGGGACTATATCAAAGATTAACTCTTCGCTTTGGAAATTATCCGGGGATCCGAAGACCACTTCCAGTGTAACTAAGCCTGTGCAATGGGCCTCTACACCTGGAATGACGCCCTTAAAGGTTGTTTTTGTGGGTTTGATCCTTGAGGGGTCTATACCCATTTTGCGCACTGTGTCCTGATAAAGCAGGTTCAGGCTGCTGCCGCCATCCATAAGGACTCAAGTGAGGTGAAATCCGTCAATGATTGGGTCTAGGACCAGTGAGACGAATCCGCCATGACGGATACTAGTGGGGTGGTCCCTGCGATCGAAGGTGATCGGGTAGGAGGACCAAGGGTTGAACTTTGGGGCGACTGGCTCCAACACATATACGTCCCTGAGCGCACGCTTCCGCTCCCTCTTGGGGATGTGGGTCGCGTATATCATGTTCACCGTCCGCACTTGCGGGGGAAACCTCTTCTGCCCTCCGGTGTGCGGCTGCCGGGGCTCCTCCTCGTCATCGCTATGCGGCCCCTTGTCCTTGTTTTCAGCAATTAACTTGCCGGCCTGCTTGAACACCCAACAATCCCTGTTGGTGTGATTGGCTGGCTTGTCTGGGGTGCTGTGTATTTGACACGAGCGATCGAGTATACGGTCCAAGCTGGACGGACCCGGCGTACTTTGTTTGAATGGATTTTTCCACTGACCGGGTTTAGAGCCTTTGAATCCGGCATTGACTGCCGTATCCTCAGTATTTTCGTTGTTAATGCGGCGCTTATGTTTTTTGCGACGTGACCTGCTATTGCCGTCCTTGGTATCTGAGGTACCATGGTTCTTTGATATGTTATTACTACGAGCCAGCTAGTTGTCTTCTCCCGCACAAAAGCGAGTCATGAGCATCGTGAGAGCTGCCATAGATTTCGGCTTTTCCTGACCAAGGTGTCGGGCTAGCCACTCGTCTCGGATGTTGTGTTTGAAAGCCGCTAAGGCCTCAGCATCCGGACAGTCGACGATTTGATTTTTCTTTGTAAGGAACCGAGTCCAGAATTGCCTAGCCAACTCTTCTAGCTGCTGAATTATGTGGCTCAAGTCATCGGCATCTGGTGGTCGCACATAAGTGCCCTGAAAGTTGTCGAGGAATGCGGCTTCTAGATCTTCCCAATAGCTAATGGAGTCCGTTGGCAAGCTGTTAAGCCAATGTCGCGCTGGTCCTTTGAGCTTTAGTGGGAGGTATTTGATAGCGTGTAAGTCATCACCACGGGCCATGTGGATGTGGAGGAGGAAATCCTCAATCCATACTGCGGGATCTGTTGTGTCGTCGTATGATTCAATATTTATAGGTTTGAAACCTTCTGGGAATTGATGTTCCGTTACTTTGTCTGTGAAGCATAAGGGGTGTGCGGCGCATCTGTATTGGGCTATATCGCGACGTAGCTCGAATTGGTCTTGCCCGTTGTGTTCGGCCTGGCTGGATTTGATTTTACTATATCCAGCGTGACGTTTATCGTCTCGCAGAGTGGTGCGCCGTCGTGATCTGTAGATCAATCTTGCATGCTTTGCTTTGTCCTCCAATATGTCTCGCAGGTCTGGCGTATCTCCCCGTGCCTTTTTATTTGAATGGTGTCGGGGTGGAGGCTGAGCTTTTGGCTGGAATGCCTCTCTATCACGGCCACGAGGTGGCCAATCAGCCGTATCATACACTTCTTCCTCCAGTCGGGGTAGTAACCTGCGCTTTGGGTAACTCTTGGAGGGGCGCTCGAGTTTATATTCCTCGGCCGCGAGGACTTCAGTCCATCTGTCAGCTAGCAGATCTTGATTAGTTTGAAGCTGCTGCTGCTTTTTCTTCAGGCTATTTGTCGTGGCCATAAGCCAGCGCTTGAAGCGCTCTTGTTCGATGGGATCTTCTGGGACGGCGAATTCATCGTCGCCGAGGCTTGCCTCGTCTTCGGAGGGGGGGTGTAATTGTCATCCTCCTCCTCTGTGTCTGCCGCTCTCTCAGGAGAGCTGGCTCCTTCATCCTCCTGCTCTAAATCTTGCTGGAGGGGATTGTTGTTGTCTTCGGCACTATCCGGAGTGTTATTATCTCCTGTGCCGGTATCACCACTTTTGCTTTGGCAAGACTTAGAGCAGCACTGCTGACATCGGCGCTTGGGTTGCTTCTTGGAGGGGTCATCCTCTGCTATCTCGTCGCCATTGCCTTCGTTGGGTGTATCCACCATGTATATGTCATATGACGAGGTGGCTTTCCAGTGCCCTATAGGCGCTGGTTCATGTCCGTCTCCTACATCGTCGTCCATACCGTCGATGTCTTCGGAGTCGAAGTCGAGCATGTCGGTTAAATCATCGACAGTGGCTACAAAGTGGGTGGTGGGTGGGCGTCGAATTTCATCGTCGTCCACATCCCAATCCTGTTGGCCATAGTCCGGCCAGGGCTCTCCTGGCAAAGAGAAGACCTTAGTGAATTCAGAATGTCGCCGAAGGGCGAGTGCTGAAAGATATCCGCGGAGGTGAATTCCATGATCGGCACCCAATCAGATTCGATTGGCAGGGGCGCGGATGGTTTGGAGTCTGGAAAAGAGTCCGGCACCTTGGAGTCACGGGCTGCGCAGAGGGTTAGGCAGGTGTTCGGCTCGATCGCCGTTGAGACTGAAGCCCCTGAGGCGGTGTCTAACCACCCGTCCTCGATTGGTGCAGTTGGCTCCGAGCTAAGCGTCGGAGCTGATGCGGGCGTGGCCTCTGGGGTACTGTTCGGCGGCAGAGCTAGCTCATACCCATCGTGACAGTGTGGCGCGCCCTGCTGTGGCTCGAATCCGTCGAAGATCAAGTCTCCGCGGATGTCGGCCGTGTAGTTCAAGCTTCCAAATCTGACCTGACGGCCAGGGGCGTAGCTTTCAATCTGCTCTAGAAGGCCAAGCGAATTAGCCCGCAATGCAAAGCCGCCGAATACGAAGATTTGTCCAGGGAGAAAAGTCTCACCCTGGACCGCATCGCTATCGATGATAGTAGGAGCCATCAAGCCTAAAGGCGACGACACAAAGGAACTCTCAATGAAAGCACCAATGTCGGTGTCAAAACCGGCGGATCTCGGGTAGGGGGTCCCGAACTATGCGTCTAGGCCGGATGGTAACAAGAGGCAGGGGACACGATGTTTTACCCAGGTTCGGGCCCTCTTGATGGAGGTAAAACCCTACGTCCTACTTGATTGATATTGATAATATGGGTAGTACAAGAGTAGATCTACCACGAGATCAGAGAGGCTAAACCCTAGAAGCTAGCCTATGGTATGATTGTATGTTGTGGTTGTTGTCCTACGGACTAAAACCCTTCGGTTTATATAGACACCGGAGAGGGTTAGGGTTACACAAGGTCGGTTACAAAGGAGGAGATATCCATATCCGTATTGCCTAGCTTGCCTTCCACGCCAAGTAGAGTCCCATCCGGACACGAGACGAAGTCTTCAATCTTGTATCTTCATAGTCTAACAGTCCGGCCAATGGAGATAGTCCGGCTATCCGGAGACCCCCTAATCCAGGACTCCCTCAAACGCGCTTCAACATTTTCAACCCTCATGCAATACATGAGCGTGAGCCATGGATATAGCACTATATGTGGAATAGAATGGTGGTTGTGGAGAAGACAAAAAGAAGATAGTCTCACATCAGATAGGCATATCAACGGGCTATGGAGATGCCCATCAATAGATATCAATGTGAGTGAGTAGGGATTGCCATGCAACGGATGCACTAGAGCTATAAGTATATGAATGCTCAAACTGAAACTAAGTGGGTGTGCATCCAACTTTCTTGCTCTTGAAGACCTAGGGCATTTGACGAAGCCCATCGTTGGAATATACAAGCCAAGTTCTATAATGAAAATTCCCACTAGTATATGAAAATGATAACTCAAGAGACTCTATATGAAGAACATGGTGCTACTTTGAAGCACAAGTGTGGAAAAAGGATAGTAGCATTGTCCCTTCTCTCTTTTTCTCTCATTTTTTTGGGCCATCCTTTTTATGGCCTTTCTCTTTTTTCCTTTTTTTTCTTTTTTTCGTCCGGAGTCTCATCCCGACTTGGGGGGATCATAGTCTTCATCATCCTTTCCTCACTAGGACAATGCTCTAATAATGATGATCATCACACTTTTATTTACTTACAACTCAATATTACAACTCGATATCTAGAACAAAGATATGACTCTATATGAATGCCTCCGACGGTGTACCGGGATGTGCAATGATCTAGCGTAGCAATGACATCAAAAAACGGACAAGCCATGAAAAAATCATGCTAGCTATCTTACGATCATGCAAAGCAATATGACAATGAATGTTCAAGTCATGTATATGATGATGATGGAAGTTGCATGGCAATATATCTCAGAATGGCTATGGAAATGCCATGATAGGTAGGTATGGTGGTTGTTTTGAGGAAGGTATATGGTGGGTTTATGGTACCGACGAAAGTTGCGCGATACTAGAGAGGCTAGCAATGATGGAAGGGTGAGAGTGCGTATAATCCATGGACTCAACATTAGTCATAAAGAACTCACATACTTATTGCAAAAGTTTATTAGCCCTCGAAGCAAAGTACAACTACGCATGCCCCTAGGGGGATAGATTGGTAGGAAAAGACCATCGCTCGTCCCCGACCGCCACTCATAAGGAAGACAATCAATAAATACCTCATGCTCCGACTTCGTTACATAACGGTTCACCATACGTGCATGCCACGGGAATCACAAACCTCAACACAAGTATTTCTACTAATCCACAACTACCCACTAGCATGACTCTAATATCACCATCTTTATATCGCAAAACTACTGCAAGGAATCAAACATATCATATTCAGTGATCTACAAGTTTTATGTAGGATTTTATAACTAACCATGTGAATGACCAATTCATGTCATCTCTCTAAATGGATATAAGTGAAGCAAGAGATTTCAACCCTTTCTTCAAAAGATGTGCCCACACTCTAACAAATATAAGTGAAGCAAAAGAGCATTCTACAAATGGTGGTTTTCTATGTAAAGAGAAACATGCAATCCAAACTTCAAATGATATAAGTGAAGCACATGAAGCATTCTATAAAGCCATACTCAAAAGATATAAGTGAAGTGCAAAGAGCATTATATAAATCAACCAAGGACTACCTCATACCAGCATGGTGCATAAAAGAAAAATCAAAACTAAATGCAAAAGACGCTCCAAGATTGCACATATCGCATGAACGAAACGAATTCGAAAACATACTGATACTTGTTGAAGAAAGAGGGGATGCCTTCTGGGGCATCCCCAAGCTTAGATGCTTGAGTCTCCTTGAATATTTACTTGGGGTGCCTCGGGCATCCCCAAGCTTGAGCTCTTGCCTCTCTTCCTTCTTCTCACATCAAGACCTTCTCGATCATCGAACACTTCATCCACACAAAACTTCAACAGAAAACTCGGTAAGATCCGTTAGTATAATAAAGCAAATCACTACTCTGAGTATTATTCCAAACTAATTCATATTTTATTTTTGCATTGTGTCTACTGTAATATAACTTTTTCATGGCTTAATCCACTGATAAGAATTGATAGTTTCATCAAAACAAGCAAACTATGCATCAAAAACAGAATCTGTCTAAAACAGAACAGTCTGTAATAATATGAACATTCACCATACTTCTGATACTTGAAAAATACTGCCAAAATTAGGAAAAATAAACAATTTGTATAGAAAGACAGTTCAAAAAGAATCAGAACCATTTGTATAGAAAAATATTGCCAAAATTAGGAAAAATAAACAATTTGTATAGAAAGACAGTTCAAAATAGACTACAGGCAAAGTTTATGTCCTGCACTGTACAGACCATCAAGCAAATGTAAACATCCTAAAGGCAAACCTTGGCACATTATTTTTATAATACAATGGAATTGTACAAGGGGATAATTATTTTTGTTGAAAATTTTCTATAATCAAGATTCACAAAGTTGCCGTGAGCATGAACAAAGTTCAAGGAGCTCTCCCACTTCAACAATGCTTGTCTTTCTCACTTTCACTTTCCATTTTGAAAAAGTTTTGGGTTCCCCTCTTTCTTTTTGTTGTTTTTAAACTATATAAAAGCACTCAACAGAAATAAATGACTCTCTAAAACTTCCAGGTTGTCTCCCTGGCAGCGCTTTCTTCAAAGCCATTAAGCTAGGCATATGGTGCTCAAGTAGTGAATCCACCCGGATCCCAAGGTATATCAAAGCCAATTTTAATTAACAATGATTTGTAATTTAGTAGTGAGCACAAAGCAACATATATCATGTAATGACGAAGTCTAACTCTCTTCCTATGCATTGGCATGTCATAAAATAACAATTCATGCACACATAGAAAAGGCCAACGCGTAGATAAACAGTTTCTTGCAATTTTATCATGTGGGGAACATAGAGAGGTGGAGATATAGTTCCTATCTCATAATAATTGCAAGTAGGAGCAGCAAGCACATGCATATTATATTCATCAAAATCATCATGTGCAACGGCATAAGGCAACCCATCAATATAATCCTTAATAAGGGTAAACTTCTCCGATATAGTGTAGTTGGGAGAATTCAAAAAGATAATAGGACTATCATGCGTGGGTGCAATAGCAACAATTTCATGTTTAACATAAGGAACTATATCAAGTTCATCTCCATAAGCATAATTCATATTGGCATCTTGGCCACAAGCATAGCAAGCATCATCAAAAAGGGACATTTCAAAAGAATCAACGGGATCATAGCAATTATCATAGCATTCATCCTTCGGTAAGCATGAAGGGGGATTAAACAATGTATGAGTTGAAGAGTTACTCTCATTAGAAGGTGGGCACGTGTGATCAATCCGCTCTTCCTCCTTTTGTTCTTCGCTCTCCTCCTCATCTTCTTCATCCAATGAGCTCACAGTTTCATCAACTTCTTCTTCCATAGATTCCTGCAAAATATTAGTCTCTTCTTGGACAGCGGAGACTTTCTCAATAAGCGCATTAATATAGGAATTATATTCATAATTATCATAGCAATATTTTAAGATAGCTAAATTTTCAGGCCTATAAACATCATCATCAAAAGCTTCATGCTTTTCAAACAAAGATTCAATTTCATAAGCACCCTTAAAAGCAGCAAATTCTTCTATTTGTTCCACATCATAGTAATCATATATACCATTAGCATAAGAAGCTAAGGTTTCATTATCATTAAATTTTCATGAAAAGGGAAGGTGTGGAGCCTTCATCCTAGAGCAACAAGTATAATCATAACTCAAGCATATTTGCCGAGCATACCACTTCAATATATAATTTGATCCCATAATAGTTTCCCTTTTTGTGTCAAGCGATAATCCCTAAAGTATTCACGTTGATCCAATGTTACTCCCATTACCAGATTGAATGGGGTTTTCTCAGGATTATCAAAGTAGTACATAATTTCTGTCACATAACGAGCATCGAGGGTTTTAGGAGGTTCCTCATCTCCATGAGTAGCAAGTACACCTAATTTTTTGGTATTTCGTGTTCCATATCCATAACTAAAGATAAAGAACAACTAAGAACAGCAAATAAAAATTACTTAGTGATAATCAAACAAGCACACACGAGAATATTCACCCCACGCTATTGCTCCCCGGCAACGGCGCCAGAAAAAGGTCTTGATAACCCACAAGTATAGGGGGTGGCAACAGTTTTCCATAAGTAAGAGTGTCGAACCCAACGAGGAGCTAAAGGTAGAACAAATATTCCCTCAAGTTCTATCGACCACCGATACAACTCTACGCATGCTTGACGTTCGCTTTACCTAGAACAAGTATGAAACTAGAAGTACTTTGTAGGTGTTTTTGGATAGGTTTGCAAGATAATAAAGAGCGCGTAAATAAAAGCTAAGGGATGTTGTAAGTAAAGAAGCAATAAAGTAAATATAGCGAGTGTGGAAAAGTGGTGGTAGGAGTTGAGAAATTGTCCCTAAGCAATTGACTACTTTACTAGACCAATAGCAAGTATTATGTGGGAGAGGCCACTGCTAGCATCTCATTCCTGACTTGGAATTCTATGCACTTATGCTTGAAACTATTAGCAAGCATCCGCAACTACTAACATTCATTAAGGTAAAACCCAACCATAGCATTAAGATATATTGGTCCCCCTTCATTCCCGTATGCATCAATTTCTATGCTAGGTTGAAGCTTTTGTCACTCTTTCCCACCAATACATAGTCCTATCAACATACAACTAACCCTATGGTGTGATCCACGCGCACGCTCATATGATGGGCACCAAAGGACAGCAACATAACCATAAGCAAATTAAATCAATCATAGCAATTCATCAACCACCGATAGGACAACGAAAATCTACTCAGACATCATAGGATGGCAACACATCATTGGATAATAATATGAAGCATAAAGCACCATGTTCAAGTAGAGGGTACAGCGGGTTGCGGGAGAGTGGACCGCTGTAGATAGAGGGGGGAAGGTGATGGAGATGTTGGTGAAGATGGCGGAGGTGTTGGAGTAGATCGTGGTGATGATGATGATGGCCACGGTAGTGTTCCGGCGCCACTGGAACAGAAGGGGAGAGAGGGTTCCTTCGTATTCTTCTTCCTTGACCTCCTCCCTAGATGGGAGAAGGGTTTCCCCTCTGGTCCTTGGCCTCCATGGCATGGGAGGGGCGAGAGCCCCTCCGAGATTGGATCTGTCTCTTTGTCTCTCTCTGTTTCTGCGTTCTCCTCTGACGCCCTTTCACCATTTTGTATATATATATATATATATGGAGATTCGTAACTCCAATTGGACTGAAACCTTCGCCATGATTTTGTACCAAAAATTAGCTTTCTTGCAACCGAAGAAGGGCATCAACCGCCTTACGGGTGGACCACGAGGGTCAGGGGGGCGCCCCCCTACCTCGTGCCCACCTCGGATACCGTTTCGCATTGATCTTTCTCCAGATTTTCCAAATATTCCAAAAATAAGCTCCGTCTGTTTTTATCCTGTTTGGATTCCGTTTGATATGGATATTCTGCGAAACATAAAACATGCAACAAACAGGAACTGGCACTGGGCACTGGATCAATATGTTAGTCCCAAAAATAATATAAAAAGTTGTCAAAAGTATATGAAAATTGTAGAATATTGGCATGGAACAATCAAAAATTATAGATATGATGGAGACGTATCAATAGCACACAAGGTGCTCCTCCAGTATTCGGGAGTTGCATAATCTCATAGTCTGAGGAACATGTATAAGTCATGAAGAAATCAATAGCAGAAAAACTCAACGATTATTATGCTAAGCTAACTGATGGGTCGTGTCCATCTCATCATTCTCTAATGATGTGATCCCATTCATCAAATGACAACACATGTCTATGGCTAGGAAACTTAACCATCTTTAATTAATGAGCTAGTCAAGTAGAGGCATACTAGGGACACTTGTTTGTCTATGTATTCACACATGTACTAAGTTTCCGGTTAATACAATTCTAGCATGAATAATAAAATTTTATCATGATATAAGGACATATAAATAAAAACTTTATTATTGCCTCTAGGGCATATTTCTGTCAGTCACCCACTTGCACTAGAGTCAATAATCTAGATTACATAGTAATGATTCTAACACCCATGGAGTCTTGGTGTTGATCGTGTTTTTCTCGTGAGAGAAGCTTAGTCAATGGGTCTGCAACATTCAGATTCGTATATATCTTAAAAATCTCTATGTCTCCCTCCTTCACTTGATTGCGGATGGAATTGAAGTGTCTCTTGATGTGCTTGGTTCTCTTGTGAAATCTGGATTCCTTTGCCAAGGCGATTGCACCAGTATTGTCACAAATGATTTTTATTGGACCCGATGCACTAGGTATTACACCTAGATCGGATATGAACTCCTTCATCCAGACTCCTTCATTTGCTGCTTCTGAAATAGCTATGTACTCCGCTTCACACGTAGATCCCGCCACGACGCTCTGCTTAGAACTGCACCAACTGACAGCTCCATCATTCAATAAAAATACGTATACGGTTTGTGACTTAGAGTCATCCGGATCGGTGTCAAAGCTTGCATCTACATAACAATTTACGACAAGCTCTTTGTCACCTCCATAAACGAGAAACGTAACCTTAGTCCTTTTCAGGTATTTTAGGATGTTCTTGACCGCTGTCAAGTGATCCACTCCTGGATTACTTTGGTACCTCCCTGCTAAACTAATAGCAAGGCATACATCAGGTCTGGTACACAGCATTGCATACATGATAGAACCTATGGCCAGAGCATAGGGAATGACTTTTATTTTCTCTCTATCTTCTGCAGTGGTTGGGCATTGAGTCTGACTCAACTTCATACCTTTTAACACAGGCAAGAACCCTTTCTTTGACAGACCCATTTTTAAATTCTTCAAAACTTTATCAAGGTATGTGCTTTATGAAAGTCCAATTAAGTGTCTTGATCTATATCTATAGATCTTGATGCCCAATATATAAGCAGCTTCACCGAGGTCTTTTATTGAAAAATTCTTATTCAAGTATCCTTTTATGCTATTCAAAAATTCAGTAACATTTCCGATCAACAATATGTCATCCACATATAATATCAGAAATGCTACAGAGCTCCCACTCACTTTCTTGTAAATACAGGCTTCTCCAAAAGTCTGTATAAAACCATATCAAAGCGTATATACCAACTCTGAGAGGCTTGCACCAGTCCATATATGGATCACTGGAGCTTGCACACTTTGTTAGCACCTTTAGAATCGACAAAACCTTCTGGTTGCATCATATACAACTCTTCTTTGAGATATCCATTAAGGAATGCAATTTTAACATCCATTTGCCAAATTTCATAATCATAAAATGCGGTAATTGCTAACATGACTCTGACAGACTTAATCATCGCTATGGGTGAGAAGGTCTCATCGTAATCAACTCCTTGAACTTGTCAAAAACCTTTTGCAACAAGTCGAGCTTTGTAGAAAGTAATATTACTGTCAGTGTCAGTCTTCTTCTTGAAGATCCATTTATTCTCTATGGCTTGCCGATCATCGGGCAAGTCAACCAAAGTCCACACTTTGTTCTCATACATGGATCCCATCTCAGATTTCATGGCCTCTAGCCATTTTGCGGAATCTGGGCTCATCATCGCTTCCTCATAGTTCATAGGTTCGTCATGGTCAAGTAACATGACCTCCAGAACGGGATTATCGTACCACTCTGGTGCGGATCTTACGTTGGTTGACCTACGAGGTTCGGTAGTAACTTGATCAGAAGTTTCATGACCATCATCATTAGCTTCCTCACTAATTGGTGTAGGGATCACTGGAACTAATTTCTGTGATGAACTACTTTCCAATAAGGGAGAAGGTACAGTTACCTCATCAAGTTCTACTTTCCTCCCACTTACTTCTTTCGAGAGAAACCCCTTCTCTAGAAAGGATCCATTCTTAGCAATGAATATCTTGCCTTCGGATCTATGATAGAAGGTGTACCCAACAGTCTCCTTTGGGTATCCTATGAAGACACATTTCTTTGATTTTGGTTCGAGCTTATCAGGTTGAAGCTTTTTCACATAAGCATCGCAGCCCCAAACTTTAAGAAACGACAACTTGGATTTCTTGCCAAACCACATTTCATATGGTGTCATCTCAACAGATTTTGATGGTGCCCTATTTAACGTGAATGCAGCCGTCTCTAAAGCATAACCCCAAAACGATAGCGGTAAATCAGTAAGAGACATCATAGATCGCACCATATATATATAATAAAGTGCGGTTACGATGTTCGGACACACCATTACACTATGGTGTTCCAGGTGGCGTGAGTTGCAAAATTATTCTTTATTGTTTTAAATGAAGATCAAACTCATAACTCAAATATTCACCTCCACGATCAGATCGTAGAAACTTAATTTTCTTGTTATGATGATTTTCCACTTCACTCTGAAATTCTTTGAACTTTTCAAATGTTTCAGACTAATGTTTCATCAAGTAGATATACCCATATCTGCTCAAATCATCTATGAAGGTCAGAAAATAACGGTACCCACCGCGAGCATCAACACTCATCGAACCGCATACATCAGTAAGTATTATTTCCAACAAGTTTGTTGCTCGCTTCATTGTTCCGGAGAACGGAGTTTCAGTCGTCTTGCCCATGAGGCATGGTTCGCAAGCATCAAGTGATTAATAATCAAGTGATTCCAAAAGCCCATCGGCATGGAGTTTCTTCATGCGCTTTACACCAATATGACTTAAACGGCAGTGCCACAAATAAGTTGCACTATCATTATTAAAGTTATATCTTTTTGCTTCAATACTATGAATATGTGTATCACTACTATCGAGATTCAATAAAAATAGACCACTCATTAAGGGTGCATGACCATAAACCGCACGTTGTTGCGGGAATATTTTGCAATATATTTCTAAGATATTAGTTATTTTATGAAAATAAGAATATTCAGAGAAATAATATGTGAGCTAAAACTAAAAATACATATTGCTATTTGTGTTTGATTATTGTATTTTTGTAAAATATTTATTAAATATATCATGCATGTTTGCATGTTGAAGTGAATCTTTTCCTATGACATTGAATGTTGAAGTGGGTCTTTTCTAATGCATGTTGCTTGATGAGGTGTCATGCTTGCATGTTGAGAGAAATAGGTTAGAGGGGGCTAGCTATTTAGATATAGAAGATTACTCATATAAACAGAACAACCATTATTCTCTGATTTAAATGAATAACCATCTCGCATCAAACAACATCAGATATAATGTTCATGCTTAACGCTGGCACCGAATAACAATTATTCAGGTCTAAAACTAATCCCGAAGGTAGATGTAGTGGTAGCGTGCCGACCGCGATCACATCGACTTTGGAACCATTTCCCACGCGCATCGTCACCTCGTCCTTAGCCAATCTTTGCTTAATCCGTAGCCCCTGTTTCGAGTTAAAAATTGAGCAACAGAACCAGTCTCAAATACCCAGGCGCTATTGCAAGCATTAGTAAGGTACACATCAATGACATGTATATCAAATATACCTTTCACTTTGCCATCCTTCTTATCCGCCAAATACTTGGGGCAGTTCCGCTTCCAGTGACTAGTCCCTTTGCATTAGAAGCACTCAGTCTCAGGCTTAGGTCCAGACTTAGGCTTCTTCACTTGAGCAGCAACTTGCTTGCCGTTCTTCTTGAAGTTCCCCTTCTTCCCTTTCCCCTTTTTATTGAAAATAGTGGTCTTGTTAACCATCAACACTTGATGCTCCTTCTTGATTTCTACCTCCGCAGCCTTTAGCATTGCGAAAAGCTCAGGAATTGTCTTATCCATACCTTGCATATTATAGTTCATCACGAAGCTTTTGTAGCTTGGTGGCAGTTCTTGAAGAACTCTGTCAATGACACTATCATCAGGAAGATTAACTCCCAGTTGAGTCAAGTGGTTGTGGTACCCAGATATTCTGAGTATATGTTCACTGAGAGAACTATTCTCCTCCATCTTGCATCTATAGAACTTATTGGAGACTTCATATCTCTCAGTTCGGGCATTTGCTTGAAATATTAACTTCAACTCCTGGAACATCTCATATGCTCCATGACGTTCAAAATGTCGTTAAAGTCCCGATTCTAAGTCGTAAAGCATGGCACACTGAACTATCAATTAGTCATTGCTACGTCTTGAGCTTGCATTGGTTTTCCCCGAAGAGGAAGGGATGATGCAGCAGAGTAGCGTAAGTATTTCCCTCAGTTTTTGCGAACCAAGGTATCAATCCAGTAGGAGGCCACGCTCAAGTCCCTCGTACCTGCACAAAGCGATAGCAACTCGCAACCAACGCGATTAGGGGTTGTCAATCCCTTCACGGTCACTTACGAGAGTGAGATCTGATAGATATAATATTTTTTGGTATTTTTGGTATAAAGATGCAAAGTAAAAAGTAAAGGCAAAGTAAAAAAGCAAAGCAAGACTAAAGTGATGGAGATTGATATGATGAGAATAGACCCGGGGGCCATAGGTTTCACTAGTGGCTTCTCTCAAGAGCATAAGTATTCTACGGTGGGTGAACAAATTACTGTTGAGCAATTGACAGAATTGAGCATAGTTATGAGAATATCTAGGCATGATCATGTATATAGGCATCACGTCTGTGACAAGTAGATTGAAACAATTCTGCATCTACTACCATTACTCCACTCACGACCGCTATCCAGCATGCATCTAGAGTATTAAGTTAAAAACAGAGTAATGCCTTAAGCAAGATGACATGATGTAGAGAGATAAATTCATGCAATATGAAATAAACCCCATCTTGTTATCCTCGATGGCAACGATGCAATACGTGCCTTGCTGCCCCTTCTGTCACTGGGTAAGGACACCGCAAGATCGAACCCAAAGCTAACCACTTCTCCCATGGCAAGAACTACCAATCTAGTTGGCCAAACCAAACGGATAATTCGAAGAGACTTGCAAAGATAACCAATCATACATAAAAGAATTCAGAGAAGATTCAAATATTATTCATAGATAGACTTGATCATAAACCCACAATTCATCGGTCTCAACAAACAAATTGCAAAAAGAAGATTACATCGAATAGATCTCCACAAGAGAGGGGGAGAACTTTGTATTGAGATTCAAAGAGAGAGAAGAAGCCATCTAGCTACTAACTATGGACCCGAAGGTCTGAGGTAAACTACTCACACTTCATCGGAGAGGCTATGATGATGTAGAAGCCCTCCGTGATGACGGCCCTCTTCTGGCGGAGCTCCGGAACAGGCTCCAAGATGGGATCTCGTGGATACAGAAAGTTGCGGCGGTGGAATTAGGTTTTTGGCTCCCCTTCTGATTGTTTGGGGGTACGTGTGTATATATAGGAGGAAGAAGTACGCCAGAGGAGCAACAAGGGGCCCACGAGGCAGGAGGCGCGCCCTAGGGGGGCGGCGCCCCCACCCTCATGACCGCCTCTTTTGTTCCTTGGAGCAGGGTCCAAGTCTCCTGGATCATGTTCGGTGAGAAAATCACGTTCCCGAAGATTTTATTCCGTTTGGACTCCGTTTGATATTCCGTTTCTTCGAAACACTGAAATAGGCAAAAAAACAGCAATTCTGGGTTGGGCCTCCGGTTAATAGGTTAGTCCCAAAAATAATATAAAAGTGGAAAATAAAGCCCAATATAGTCCAAAACAGTAGATAATATAGCATGGAGCAATCAAAAAATATAGATACGTTGGAGACGTATCAGGCATCCCCAAGCTTAATTTCTGCTCGTCCTCGAGTAGGTAAATGATAAAAAGAGAATTTTTGATGCGGAGTGCTACTTGGCATAATTTCAATGCAAATCTTCTTAATTGTGGTATGAATATTTAGATTAGAAAGATTCAAGACAAAATTTTATATTGACATAAAAATAATAATACTTCAAGCATACTAACAAAGCAATTATGTCTTCTCAAAATAACATGGCCAAAGAAAATTATCCCTACAAAATCATATAGTCTGGCTATGCTCCATCTTCACCACACAAAGTATTTAAATTGTGCACAACCCCAATGACAAGCCAAGCAATTGTTTCATACTCTAAATTTTTTAAAACTTTTTCAATCTTCACGCAATACATGAGAATGAGCCATGGATATAGCACTATAGGTGGAATAGAAGGGTGGTTGTGGAGAAGACAAAAAGGAGGGGAAGATAGTCTCACATCAACAAGGCGTATCAAATGTATGAAAGCTTAACAAAAGAAACTAAGTGGGTGTGCATCCAACTTGCTTGCTCACGAAGACCTAGGGCAATTTTGGGGAAGCCCATCATTGGAATATACAAGCCAAGTTCTATAATGAAAAATTCCCACTAGTATATGAAAGTGACAACATATGAGACTCTCTATATGAAGAATATGGTGCTACTTTGAAGCACAATATATGAGACTCACTATATCATGGTGATACTTTGAAGCACAAGTGTGGAAAAAAGGATAGTAGCGTTGCCCATTTTTATTATTTTCTTTTTGGGGGGGCCTTCCTTTTTTTCTTTGGCCTTTCTCTTTTTTTATTTGGGATAATGCTCTATTGAATGATGATCATCACACTTTTATTTATTTACAACTCGATGATTACAACTCGATTCTAAAACAAAGTATGACTCTATATGGATGCCTCCGGCGGTGTACTGGGATATGCAATGAATCAAGAGTGACAAGTATGAAAAATTATGAACGGTGGCTTTGCCACAAATACTATGTCAACTACATGATCATGCTAAGAAATATGACAATGATGAATATGTCATGATGAACTAGATGGTGGAAAGTTGCATGGCAATATATCTCGGAATGGCTATGGAAATGCCATAATAGGTAGGTATGGTGGCTGTTTTGAGGAAGGTATATGGTAGGTGTATGATACCGGCGAAAGGTGCGCGGTATTAGAGAGGCTAGCAAAGGTGGAAGGGTGAGAGTGCGTATAATCCATGGACTCAACATTAGTCATAAAGAACTCATATACTTATAGAAAAAATCTAGAAGTTATCAAAGCAAAGTATTACGCGCATGCTCCTAGGGGGATAGATTGGTAGGAAAAGACCATCGCTCGTCCCCGACCACCACTGATAAGGAAGACAATCAATAAATAAATCATGCTCCAACTTCGTCACATAATGGTTCACCATACGTGCATGCTACGGGAATCACAAACTTTAGCGCAAGCATTCTTTAAATTCACAACTACTCAACTAGCATGACTTTAATATTATCACCTCCATATCTCAAAACAATTATCATGCTTCAATCTTTTCTTAGTATTCAACACACTCAAAAGAAAGTTTCACAAATCTTGAATACAAAGCATATTATTATTAAGCAAATTACCATGCTATTAAGAGACTCTCAAAATAATTTAATTGAAGCATGAGAGATCAATAATTTCTTTAAAACAAATCCACCACCCTGATCTAAAAGATCTAAGTGAAGCACATAGAGCAAAATTATAATGCTCAAAAGATATAAGTGAAGCACATAGAGCAAAATTATCTAGCTCAAAAGATATAAGTGAAGCACATAGAGCAAAATTATCTAGCTCAAAAGATATAAGTGAAGCACATAGAGTATTCTTATCAAATTTTAATTCATGTATGGCTCTCTCAAAAGGTGTGTACAGAAAGGATGGTTGTGGTATACTGAGACACAAATACACAAATAATACAAGACTCTCCAAGCAAAACACATATCATGTTGGTGAATAAAAATATAGTTCCAAGTAAATTACCGATGGAAGTGGACGAAAGAGGGGATGCCTTCCGGGGCATCCCCAAGCTTCGAATTTTTGGTGTCCTTGGATTATCTTGGGGGTGCCATGGTCATCCTCAAGCTTAGGCTCTTGCCACTCCTTGTTCCATGATCCATCAAAAGAATTCACCCAAAACTTGAAAACTTCACAACACAAAACTCAAAATAGAAAACTCGTGAGCTCCGTTAGCGAAAGAAATAAAAGACCACTTCAAGGTACTGTAATGAACTCATTCTTTATTTATATTGGTGTTAAACCTACTGTATTCCAATTTCTATATGGATTATAAACTATTTTACTAGCCATAGATTCATCAAAATAAGGAAACAACACACGAAAAATAGAATCTGTCAAAAACAGAACAGTCCGTAGTAATCTGTAGCTAGCGCAAGATCTGGAACCCCAAAAATTCTAAAATAAATTGCTGGACGTGATGAATTTATCTATTAATCATCTGCAAAAATAATTAACTAAATATAACTCTTCAAATAAAAATGACAGCAGTTCTCGTGAGCGCTAAAGTTTCTGTTTTTTACAGCAAGTTCAACAAGACTTTCCCCAAGTCTCCCCAACGGTTCTACTTGGCACAAACACTAATTAAACACAAAAAACACAAATAAAACAGAGGCTAGATAATTTATTTATTACTAAGCAGGAGCAAAAAGCAAGGAATAAAAATAAAATTGGGTTGCCTCCCAACAAGCGCTATCGTTTAACGCCCCTAGCTAGGCATAAAAGCGAGGATAGATCTAGGTATCGCCATCTTTGGTAGGCAATCCATAAGTGGCTCTCATGATAGTTTCATATGGTAATTTTATTTTCTTTCTTGGAAAGTGTTCCATGCACTTTTATAATGGAAATTGAAATCTAATATTCCCTTCCTTCATATCAATAATCGCACCAGCCGTTCTAAGGAAAGGACCAAGAATAATAGGGCAAGAAGGATTGCAATCTATATCAAGAACAATGAAATCTACGGGCACATAATTCCTATTTGCAACAATAAGAACATCATTAATTCTTCCCATAGGTTTCTTAACAGTGGAATCCGCAAGATGCAAGTTTAGAGAGCAATCATCAAAATTACGGAAATCTAGTAAATCACACAAAGTCATGGGAATAGTAGAGACACTAGCACCCAAATCACACAAAGCATAAAACTCATGATCTTTAATTTTAATTTTAATAGTTAGTTCCCACTCATCATAGAGTTTTCTAGGGATAGAAACTTTTAACTCAAGTTTTTCTTCATAAGATTGCATCAAGGCATCAACAATATGTTCGGTGAAGGCTTTATTTTGACTATAAGCATGTGGAGAATTTAGCACGGATTGCAACAAGGAAATACGATCAATTAAAGAACAACTTTCATAATTAAATTCCTTGAAATCCAATATAGTGGGTTTAGCAACATCTAGATTTTTATTTCTTTCAATCCCACTTTCATCAATTTCATCATTAAGATCTAAATACTCCGAATTTTTAGAACGCCATCTAGGTAAAGGAAGATCACATTCAGTTTCATCAAGATTCATATTGCAAAACAAAGATTTAATAGGGGACACATCAATAACTTTTAGATCTTCATCTTGATTTTCATAGGAATCCGGTTTAGCAGCCATCTTATTAACTAAGGTGGCTTGCATATCCGAAATTTCGGCGGTCATCTTTTCTAGACGAGCAATTTGGGATCTTATGCCATCAAATTCTTTAGACATATCATCAAGCTCTTTATTCATATAAATCATAAAACTTTTTTGTTCTTTAAGCTCGTTTCTAAAGAAATTATTATGCTCAAATTGCAAAACCATAAATTTCCTAACGTTGTTTTCGATCTCCTCTAACCTTTTAAGGTGAAGATCACCGAATCTTGGTTGAGCCATCGCGACAAACAAGCAATATAACACACGAGCAAACAAAAAGCAAACGGGCAAAAGAGGCAAATAGAGACGGAGGATAGAGAGAGAGAGGGCGAATAAAACGGCAAGGGTGAATTGGGGGGAGAGGAAAACGAAAGGCAAATGGCAAATAATGTAATGCGAGAGATAGGGATTGTGATGGGTACTTGGTATGTTGACTTTTTGCGTAGACTTCCCGGCAACGGCGCCAAAAATCTTTCTTGCTACGTCTTGAGCTTGCGTAGGTTTTCCCCGAAGAGGAAGGGATGATGCAGCAGAGTAGCGTAAGTATTTCCCTCAGTTTTTGAGAACCAAGGTATCAATCCAGTAGGAGGCCACGCTCAAGTCCCTCGTACCTGCACAAAGCGATAGCAACTCGCAACCAACGCGATTAGGGGTTGTCAATCCCTTCACGGTCACTTACGAGAGTGAGATCTGATAGATATAATATTTTTTGGTATTTTTGGTATAAAGATGCAAAGTAAAAAGTAAAGGCAAAGTAAAAAAGCAAAGCAAGATTAAAGTGATGGATGTTGATATGATGAGAATAGACCCGGGGGGGCATAGGTTTCACTAGTGGCTTCTCTCAAGAGCATAAGTATTCTACGGTGGGTGAACAAATTACTGTTGAGCAATTGACAGAATTGAGCATAGTTATGAGAATATCTAGGCATGATCATGTATATAGGCATCACGTCCGTGACAAGTAGATCGAAACGATTCTGCATCTACTACTATTACTCCACTCATCGACCGCTATCCAGCATGCATCTAGGGTATTAAGTTAAAAACAGAGTAACGCCTTAAGCAAGAGACATGATGTAGAGAGATAAATTCATGCAATATGAAATAAACCCCATCTTGTTATCCTCGATGGCAATGATGCAATACGTGCCTTGTTGCCCCTTCTGTCACTGGGTAAGGACACCGCAAGATCGAACCCAAAGCTAAGCACTTCTCCCATGGCAAGAACTACCAATATAGTTGGCCAAACCAAACGGATAATTCGAAGAGACTTGCAAAGATAATCGATCATACATAAAAGAATTCAGAGAAGATTCAAATATTATTCATAGATAGACTTGATCATAAACCCACAATTCATCGGTCTCAACAAACACACTTCAAAAAGAAGATTACATCGAATAGATCTCCACAAGAGAGGGGGAGAACTTTGTATTAACATTCAAAGAGAGAGAAGAAGCCATCTAGCTACTAACTATGGACCCGAAGGTCTGAGGTAAACTACTCACACTTCATCGGAGAGGCTATGATGATGTAGAAGCCCTCCGTGATGACGGCCCTCTTCCGGCGGAGCTCCGGAATAGGCCCCAAGATGGGATCTCGTGGATACAGAAAGTTGCGGTGGTGGAATTAGGTTTTTGGCTCCCCTTCTGATCATTTGGGGGTACGTGTGTATATATAGGAGGAAGAAGTATGCCGGAGGAGCAACGAGGGGCCCACGAGGCAGGGGGGCGCACTCCCCACCCTCGTGACCGCCTCTTTTGTTCCTTGGAGCAGGGTCCAAGTCTCCTGGATCATGTTCGGTGAGAAAATCACGTTCCCGAAGATTTTATTCCGTTTGGACTCCGTTTGATATTCCGTTTCTTCAAAACACTGAAATATGCAAAAAATAGCAATTCTGGGCTGGGCCTCCGGTTAATAGGTTAGTCCCCAAAATAATATAAAAGTGGAAAATAAAGCCCAATATAGTCCAAAACAGTAGATAATATAGCATGGAGCAATCAAAAATTATAGATACATTGGAGACGTATCAGTCATCAGCTTTGCTCTGCCAGACGTTCATAACATCTGGTGTTGCTCCTATAGCGGGCTTTGCACCTAGCGGTGCTTCCAGGACGTAATTCTTCTGTGCGGCAATGAGGATAATCCTCAAGTTACGGACCCAGTCCGTGTAGTTGCTACCATCATCTTTCAACTTAGCTTTCTCTAGTAACGCATTAAAATTCAAAGGAATAGTAGCATGGGCCATTTATCTACAACAACATAGACATGCAAAATACTATCAGGTACTAAGTTCATGATAAATTAAAGTTCAATTAATCATGTTACTTAAGAACTCCCACTTAGATAGAAATCCCTCTAATCATCTAAGTGATCACGTGATCCATATCAAGTAAACCATGTCCGATCATCACGTGAGATGGAGTAGTTTTCAATGGTGAACATCAATATGTTGATCATATCTACTATATGATTCACGCTCGACCTTTCGCTCTTAGTGTTCTGAGGCCATATCTGCATATGCTAGGCTCGTCAAGTTTAACCCGAGTATTCTGCGTATGCAAAACTGGCTTGCACCCGTTGTATGTGAACGTAGAGCTTATCACACCCAATCATCACGTGATGTCTCGGCGCGACGAACTGTAGCAACGGTGCATACTCAGGGAGAACACATATACCTTGAAATTTAGTGAGAGGTCATCTTATAATGCTACCGCCGTACTAAGCAAAATAAGATGCATAAAGGATAAACATCACATGCAATCAAAATAAGTGATATGATATGGCCATCATCATCTTGTGCCTTTGATCTTCATCTCCAAAGCACCGTCATGATTACCATCATCACCGGCTTGACACCTTGATCTTCATCGTAGCATCATTGTCGTCATGCCAACTATTGCTTCTATGACTATCCCTACCGCTTAGTGATAAAGTAAAGCAATTACATGGCTATTGCATTTCATACAATAAAACGACAACCATATGGCTCCTACCAGTTGCCGATAACTGTTACAAAACATGATCATCTCATACAACAATTTATATCATCACGTCTTGACCATATCACATCACAACATGCCCTGCAAAATCAAGTTAGACGTCCTCTACTTTGTTGTTGCAAGTTTTACGTGGCTGCTACGGGCTTCTAGTAAGAACTGTTCTTACATACGCATCAAAACCACAACGATTTTTCATCAAGTGTGCTGTTTTAACCTTCAAAAAGGACTGGGCGTAGTCAAACTCGATTCAACTAAAGCTGGAGAAACAGACACCCACTAGCCACCTGTGTGCGAAGCACGTTGATAGAACCAGTCTCATGAACGCGGTCATGTAATGTCGGTCTAGGCCGCTTCATCCAACAATACCGCCGAATCAAAGTTAGACGTTGCTTGTAAGCAGTATGACTATTATCACCCACAACTCTTTGTGATCTACTCATGCATATAACATCTACGCATAGACCTGGCTCAGATGCCACTGTTGGGGAACGCAGTATTTCAAAAAATTTACCTACGATCACGCAAGATCTATCTAGGATATGCATAGCAATGAGAGGGGAGAGTGTGTCTACGTACCCTCGTAGACCAAAAGCGAAAGCGTTTAGTAACGCGGTTGATGTAGTCGAACGTCTTTGCGATCCAACCGATCAAGTACCGAACGGACGACACCTCCGTGATCAGCACATGTTCAGCTCGATGACGTCCCTCGAACTCATGATCCAGTTGAGGCCGAGGGAGAGTTCCGTTAGCATGACGGCGTGGTGACGGTGATGATGAAGTTAGCGACGTAGGGCTTCGCCTAAGCACTACAACGATATGACCGAGGTGTGTAACTGCGAAGGGGGGCACCGCACACGGCTAAAAGATCAACTTGTGTGTTCTAGGGTGCCCCCTACCCCCGTATATAAAGGAGAGAGGGGGAGGCCGGCCGTCTAGGCTAGGGCGCGCCGGGAGAAGGAGAATCCTACTAGGACTCCAAGTCCTAGTAGGTTTCCACCTAAAGGAGAAGAGGGAAGGAAGGGAGAGGGGGGGGCGCGCCCCCAACCCCTTGTGCAATTCGGACTGGGCTTGGGGGGGGCACCACCTCCTGGCTGCTGCCTCTCCTTCCCACGAAGGCCCATCAACTCCTCGGGGGGTTCCGGTAACCTCCCGGTACTCCGGAAAATACCCGAACTTCTCCGAAACCATTCCCATGTCTGAATATAGCCTTCCAATATATCAATCTTTATGTCTCAACCATTTCGAGACTCCTCATCATGTCCGTGATCTCATCCAGGACTCCTAACAACCTTCGGTCATCAAATCACATAAACTCATAATACAAATTGTCATCGAATGTTAAGCGTGCGGACCCTACAGGTTCGAGAACTATGTAGACATGACTGCTACCTCTTGAGCACTGCGTTGGTTTTCCCTTGAAGAGGAAAGGGTGATGCAGCAAAGTAGCGTAAGTATTTCCCTCAGTTTTTGAGAACCAAGGTATCAATCCAGTAGGAGACTACACGCAAGTCACCTCGAACCTACACAAACAAATAAGAACCTCGCAACCAACGCGATAAAGGGGTTGTCAATCCCTTCACGGTCACTTACGAGAGTGAGATCTGATAGAGATAGTAAGATAAATATTTTTGGTATTTTTATGATATAGATTGAAAGTAAAGATTGTAAAGTAAAATAGATGGGAAACTTATATGATAGAAGATAGACCCGGGGGCCATAGGTTTCACTAGTGGCTTCTCTCAAGATAGCATAAGTGTTACGGTGGGTAAACAAATTATTGTCGAGCAATTGACAGGAAAGTGCATAATTATGAGAATATCTAGGCATGATCATGTATATAGGCATCACGTCCGTGACAAGTAGAATGAAACGATTCTCCATCTACTACTATTACTCCACACATCGACCGCTGTCAGCATGCATCTAGAGTATTAAGTTCATAAGAACAGAGTAACACATTAGGCAAGATGACATGATGTAGAGGGATAAACTCAAGCAATGTGATATAAACCCCATTTTTTATCCTCGATGGCAACAATACAATATGTGCCTTACTGCCCCTGTTGTCACTGGGAAAGGACACCGCAAGATTGAACCCAAAGCTAAGCACTTCTCCCATTGCAAGAAAGATCAATCTAGTAGGCCAAACCAAACTGATAATTCGAAGAGACTTGCAAAGATAACAAATCATATATAAAAGATTTCAGAGAAGAATCAAATATTGTTCATAAATAATCTTGATCATAAACCCACAATTCATCGGATCTCGACAAACACACCGCAACAAGAATTACATCGAATAGATCTCCAAGAAGATCGAGGAGAACTTTGTATTGAGATCCAAAGAGAGAGAAGAAGCCATCTAGCTAATAACTATGGACCCGAAGGTCTGTGGTAAACTACTCACACATCATCGGAGAGGCCATGGTGTTGATGTAGAAGCCTTTCATGACCGATTCCCCCTCCGGCAGAGCTTCGGAAAAGGCCCCAAGATGGGATCTCTTGGGTACAGAATGTTGCGGCAGTGGAAATAGGGTTTCGTGGTGCTCTTGGATGTTTTTGGGGTATATGGATATATATAGGAGGAAGAAGTAGGTCGGTGGAGCTGCAAGGGGCCCACGAGGGTGGGGCGTGCCCAGGGGGGCAGGCGCGCCTCCCTGCCTCGTGGCCTCCTCGCTCCTTTCTTGACGTCTACTCCAAGTCCCCTGGATCACGTTTGTTCCATAAATAACTCCCCCGAAGGTTTCATTTCATTCGATATTCCTTTTTTGCGGAACATTGAAATAGGCAAAAAAACAACAATTTGCACTGGACCTTGGGTTAGTAGGTTAGTCCCAAAAATAATATAAAAGTGTATAATAAAGCCCATTAAAAATCCAAAACAGATAATATAATAGCATGGAACAATCAAAAATTATAGATACGTTGGAGACGTATCAAGCATCCCCAAGCTTAATTCCTGCTCGTCCTCGAGTAGGTAAATGATAAAAATAGAAATTTTGATGTGGAATGCTACCTAGCATAATTCTCAATGTAATTTTCTTTATTGTGGCATGAATATTCAGATCCGAGAGATTCAAGACAAAAGTTTAATATTGACATAAAAATAATAATACTTCAAGCATACTAAATAAGCAATCATGTCTTCTCAAAATAACATGGCCAAATAAAGTTCATCCCTACAAAATCATATAGTTTGGTCATGCTCCATTTTCGTCACACAAGAATGCTCTCATCATGCACAACCCCGATGACAAGCCAAGCAATTGTTTCATACTTTAGTAATCTCAAACTTTTTTCAATTTTCACGCAATACATGAGCGTGAGCCATGGATATAGCACTATGGGTGGAATAGAATATAATGATGGGGGTTATGTGGAGAAGACAAAAAAGGAGAAAGTCTTACATCGACGCGGCTAATCAACGGGCTAAGGAGATGCCCATCAATTGATGTCAATGCAAGGAGTAGTGATTGCCATGCAACGGATGCACTAGAGCTATAAATGTATGAAAGCTCAACAAAAGAAACTAAGTGGGTGTGCACCCAACTTGCTTGCTCACGAAGACCTAGGGCATTTGAGGAATCCCATTGTTGGAATATACAAGCCAAGTTCTATAATGAAAAATTCCCACTAGTATATGAAAGTGACAAAACAAGAGACTCTCTATCATAAAGATCATGGTGCTACTTTGAAGCACAAGTGTGGAAAAAAGGATAGTAGCATTGTCCCTTTTTATTTTTTTTTATTTTTTGGGCCTTTCTTTTTTTTATTTGGCATTTTCCCCTTTTTTATTTGGGACAATGCTCTATTAATGATGATCATCACACTTCTATTTATTTACAACTCAATGATTACAACTCGATACTAGAAAAAATATGACTCTATATGAATTCCTCCGGCGGTGTACCAGGAAGGGCAATGAATAAAGAGTGACATGTATTAAAAATTATGCATGGTGGCTTCGCCACAAATACAATGTCAACTACATGATCATGCAAGGCAATATGACAATGATGAAGCGTGTCATAAATGAAACGGTGGAAAGTTGCATGGCAATATATCTCGGAATGGCTATGGAAATGCCATAATAGGTAGGTATGGTGGCTATTTTGAGGAAGGTATAAGGAGGTTTATGTGTGATAGAGCGTATCATATCACGGGGTTTGGATGCACCGGCGAAGTTTGCACCAACTCTCAAGGTGAGAAAGGGCAATGCACGGTACCGAAGAGGCTAGCAATGATGGAAAGGTGAGAGTGCGTATAATCCATGGACTCGACATTAGTCATAAAGAACTCACATACTTATTGCAAAAATCTACAAGTCATCAAAAACCAAGCATTACGCGCATGCTCCTAGGGGGATAGATTGGTAGGAAAAGACCATCGCTCGTCCCTGACCGCCACTCATAAGGAAGACAATCAAAGAACACCTCATGTTTCAAATTTGTTACACAACGGTTACCATACGTGCATGCTACGGGACTTGCAATCCTCAACACAAGTATTTCTCAAATTCACAACTACTCAACTAGCACAACTCTAATATCACCATCTTTATATCTCAAAACAATTGTCAAGTATCAAACTTCTCATAGTATTCAATGCACCTTTTTTATGAAAGTTTTTATTATACCAATCTTAGATGCCTATCATATTAGGACCAATTTTATAGCCAAAGCAAATTACCATGTTGTTCTAAAGGACTCTCAAAATAATATAAGTGAAGCATGATAGACCAATAATTTCTATAAAATAAAACCACCACCGTGCTCTAAAAGATATAAGTGAAGCACTAGAGCAAAATTATCTAGCTCAAAAGATATAAGTGAAGCACATAGAGTATTCTAATAAATTCTGATTCATGTGTGTCTCTCCCAAAAGGTGTGTACAACAAGGATGATTGTAGTAAACTAAAAAGCAAAGACTCAAATCATACAAGACGCTCCAAGCAAAACACATATCATGTGGTGAATAAAAATATAGCCTCAAGTAAAGTTACCGATGGACGAAGACGAAAGATGGGATGTGAAAGTTCAACTATCCCTGGGTGGTTTTGGTAATTTCTAACAACATATAGCTCATTGAGCTAATACTATTTCAAGATAAATATTTCAGGAAAGATCAATGATTGGCATGGCATGGATTAGAAATGTGGACCCCTCAAAATGCTAAGGACAAAAGATTGGCTCAAGCTCAAGCTCAAGACTACATTTTACCGTTTAGTGATCCAAGATCACATTGAGTCCACAGGAAAAGCCAATACTATTAAAAGGGTGCAAGGTGTTGCTGCTTAATGGGTTACTTGCTTGAAATGCTTAGTGATATGCTCCAAAACCCTCAACCACTTTCTCATATCCACATATGTCCCAAACCGGTCGTGCAAGTGAAAGGCAATAATGACGATATATGATGGACTGAATGTGATGAGAGAAGCTAGTATGAACTCAACCTATCTTGTTTTTGTAAGTATTATTAGTTCATCGTTCCTGATTCAGCCTATTATGAATGAAACATGTTTGCAATGACAACTAGAGATTATAGTTGCCCATGCCATGCTTAATTAGCTAGGAGTTTATAATAGCTTACCTTGCGTGCCAACATGCTATTAAAGTAGTTGTGATGTGGTATGATAGGGTGGTATCCTCCTTTGAACGATTCGAGCGGCTTGACTTGGCACATGTTCATGCATGTAGTTGAAACAAAATCAACATAGCCTCCACGATATTTATGTTCATTGTGAATTATATCCTACTCATGCTTGCACTCAGTGTTGGTTAATTTTAATGCATGTTCATGACTATTGTCGCTCTCTAGTTGGTCGCTTCCCAGTCTTTTTCTAGCCTTCACTTGTACTAAGCGGGGATACTGCTTGTGCATCCACTTCCATAAACCCCAAAGTTATTCCATATGAGTCCACCATACCTTCCTATAAGCGGTATCTACCTGCCGTTCCAAGTAAATTTTTATGTGCCAAACTCTAAACCTTCAAATGAAATTCTGATTTGTATGCTCGAATAGCTCATGTATCAACTAGGGTTGTATATATCTTCCATGCTAGGTGGGTTATTCTCAAGATGAGTGGACTCCGCTCATCATTCACGAGAAAATGGCTGGTAACCGTGATGCCCAGTCCCATGCTTAAATTAAAATAATTGCAAACAAAACTCCCCCAGGATTGTTGTTAGTTGGAGGCACCCGTTGTTTCGGACAAGCCATGGATTGATGTTTGTTGGTGGTGGGGGAGTATAAACTTTACCGTTCTGTTTGGGAACCACCTATAATGTGTTTAGCATGGAAGATATCGAGATCTCTTTGTTGTTATGTTGACAATGAAAGTATACCACTCAAAATATTATTCATCTCTATTTCAAAACTCGAGCTCTGGCACCTCTACAAATCCCTGCTTCCCTCTGTGAAGGGCCTATCTATTTACTTTTATGTTGAGTCATCGTCCTCATATTAAAAAGGACCAGTTGGAGAGCACCGTTGTCATGTGCATGCATTGCTATTAATTTACATTGAGTATGACTGGAACTCTTTTACCATGAATTACAATGTCTAGTCAGTCCTTGATCTTCATAGGTGCTCTGCATTTATGTTTTGCGGTCTAAGAAAGGGCTAGTGAGATACCATCTTGTTATATCATATTATAATTGTTTTGAGAAAGTGTTGTCATCCGAGATTTGTTATTATTGCTCGCTAGTTGATTATGCCATTGATATGAGTAAACATGAGACCTAAATGTTACTAGCACATATGCCCGTGCCTTGCAATGGGGAAAATTGATGTTTTGCACAAGTATAATGTCCCACAGCATCGGATTCATTATGAAGAACATGTTGCAACGCAGCATCGTCCTTCTACAAAATAAACATAAAAAAATACATCGCAATTTAGTCGTGTTCATATTTTCTTTGCGGGGCGTAATGTCCCACTGATTTCATTTAAATACAATCCTTTTTAATGGCATTTAAGTATGATCCTTTCATTAATTACCATGAAGTCCTCACTCGTTTTAGTCGGGAATCAAATCCTTCCTTTTCTAATTTAGTAGCCCCAACACATTAAGGCCTATAGATCCTTTCTTTTAATTATCCTACCTTTTTACCTCAAATCCTTCATGTAGAATTTATTAAGACAACAATCTTTCTAATAGTTATTCCATCGATTTACCCATAATCCTTTCTTTAATTAGCCACATTCGTTCAAATATTATATTTAAGCCCACAATCCTTCCTTTATTAGCTCATTCACTTAATTAGCTCTCCCTAAACATGAGCCTTGGACCTCACCCTTCCCCATCTACATGAACGAAGGGCGATTTGTGCGAACCCCGGGCTCTACACCTCGCCGTTGCCGAATCGGTGGCTCCCTCGCCCTCCGTCGGCGCTCCGGCGATGGGAGGACGGGGGAGGCCTGATTTGCAGCATGTACATAGTGTAGGAGTGCCTAGGGAGCCAGCCGGTGGCGTCGTCGAGGTGGCGGTGCGACTGGATTGGTTTTTGCAGGTTTTGGTCTCCCCTTCGACGGCGAAGTTCCGGTGGAGCTCCGCGGTGGACCAGCTCCTTTCTTCGTGCTCGCTGCTCGATGGAGAGGTCGTGCACGGTTCCCCCGTGCCAGAGATCGAGGGATGGCGATTCCGGCGGTTAAATATCTGGAGAAGGAAGGCGATGTTGAGCGGTGCAACGACGACGACGGCCATGGGTGTAGGTCCTGAGGGACCGTTGATCGGAGACTTCCCGTTACGCCCCGGGGCTGCTTCGATCCAAGGCGTTAGCGAGCAGCGGCGAACAGCGCGTCACCGGCTCGTCCACAGCGCCGGCGTAGTCGGGTCGCAGAGGGGCTTGGTTGTAATTTCCTTTTTTGTGTGGACCTTTCAGTAATTTGGTTGTTTTAATATCAACTCCTTTTCTCGCAAAAAAAATAAACATGATGACTGCCACTCGTATATTTAGAGTGAGTTGGGATTAGTAAATATGAAAGGTGCATAAGTCTTTGGTTGTTACGTCTAAGAGATAGACAGGAGGTCTTGTGTTCAATTCCCACAATGTTGATTTATTTTGACCCACGCGGTCTCTCTATGAAAGCCCATAAAAGACCCTTCAACATACAAGTAACTGGCCCAGATCGCTTAACGTGTGTGAACCAAACGTAAAGGACTAAACCAAACCAAGAATACCTATTCCCTTTAATAGTAGGTATAGATTGTGAATACAGTTGGTTCATAATCTTTGCTGAAAACTTGAATGCTGGCTTTACATATTTACAACAAGAAGATCAAACAGAGTTTGTAAAAGTTTTTCTTTATCACTTTCAATTTGTCAACTGAATTGCTTGAGGACAAGCAAAGGTTTAAGCTTGGGGGAGTTGATACGTCTCCATCATATCTACTTCTCCAAACACTGTTGACCTTGTTTTGGACTCTAACTTGCATGATTTGAATGGAACTAACCCGGACTGACGCTGTTTTCAGCAGAATTGCCATGGTGTTATTTTTGTGCAGAAATAAAAGTTCTTGGAATGACGTGAAAATCAATGGAGACACGTTTTGCAATAAATAAAAAATACTGGCGAAAGAATCAACACCAGGGGGCCCACACCCTGTCCACGAGGGTACAGGGCACCCCCCACCCTTGGGGCGCGCCCCTACCTCGTGGGCCCCGTGAGGCTCCACCGACGTCAACTCCAACTCTATATATTCACGTTCTGGGAGAAAAAAATCAGGAAGAAGGATTCATCATGTTTTACGATACGGAGCTGCCGCCAAGCCCTAATCTCTCTCGGGAGGGCTGATCTGGAGTCCATTCGGGGCTCCGGAGAGGGGAATCCATCGCCATCATCATCATCATCAACCTTACTCCATCATCAATTTCATGATTCTCACCGCCGTGCATGAGTAATTCCATCGTAGGCTTGCTGGACGGTGATGGGTTGGATGAGATTTAGCATGTAATCGAGTTAGTTTTGTTAGGGTTTGATCCATAGTATCCATTATGTTCTGAGATTGATGTTGTTACTAGGGCCCGAGTGTCATGATTTCAGATCTGAACCTATTATGTTTTCATGAATATATGTGAGTTCTTGATCCTATTTTGCAAGTCAATAGTCACCTACTATGTGTTATGATCCGGTAACCCCGAAGTGACAATAATCGGGACCACTCCCGGTGATGACTGTAGTTTGAGGAGTTCATGTATTCACTAAGTGTTAATACTTCAGTCCGGTACTCTATTAAAAGGAGGCCTTAATATCCCTTAGTTTCCAATAGGACCCCGCTGCCACGGGAGGGTAGGACAAAAGATGTCATGCAAGTTCTTTTCCATAAGCACGTATGACTATATTCAGAATACATGCCTACATTACATTGATGAACTGGAGCTAGTTCTGTGTCACCCTATGTTATAACTGTTACATGAGGAATTGCATCCGACATAATTATCCATCACTGATCCATTGCCTACGAGCTTTTCACATATTGATCTTTGCTTAGTTACTTTTCCATTGCCACTGTTACAATCACTACAAAAACTACTACTGTTACTTTTGCCATCGTTACTGTTACTTCCATATTACATTGCTACTAAATACTTTGCTATAGATATTAAGTCTTTCAGGTGCGGTTGAACTGACAACTCAACTGTTAATACTTGAGAATATTCTTTGGCTCCCCTTGTGTCGAATCAATAAATTTGGGTTGAATACTCTACCCTCGAAAATTGTTGCGATCCCCTATACTTGTGGGTTATCAATTGTGTTGTCACCTTTCTCGCTGGTTCCACTTCCGACCACTTTGTGAACTTGTCGATTGCGACGTACAAGTACTCAAAGCCCCTGACAGCACGGGGAAAGGGGCCCAGTATGTCGAGCCCCCAGACCGAAAAGGGCCAGGAAAGAGGGATTGTTTGAAGGGCTTGGGCTGGCTGATGAAGCTTCTTTGAATGGAACTCGCACGCTTCACACTTAGTTACTAGGGCAATTGCATCCTGGAGAGCGGTGGGCCAGAAGAAACCTTGCCGGAACGCTTTGCCGGCAAGGGCTCTTGACCCTATGTGAGAGCCACACATGCCTCCATGTATCTCTGCCAACAGCTTCAGTTCGTCCTCCTGAGGAATGCACTTCAGTTTCCCGCTGCTCGGTCTCCTTCTGTATAGGGCATCATCCACAAACTGGTACATGCTGGACCGGCGGGCTACATTCTCTGCCTCTTCTTGTTCCTTGGGGAGCTCCCCTGTTTGGAGGAAACGGATGGTGCACTGCGCTCATGCCGGAGCCTGGGGCTCGACAACAAGGACTAAAGGCTCATCTTCGGCCATAGGGGTACATGCTCCTACGGTCAGGGCTTGAGGCCATGCCGGGGGTTGCTGCTCCCCGGCGAGCTTGGGGCACCCGGCAACGTCCTTGCCGGTGGCTCCTGGGAGCTCAGTGGGAAAGTACTTGCCGGGGCCTGCATTCCTTCGCTTGTTCTGTCCTGCTGATGGCTCAACAGATGGCTGGGTCAATTGAAGCACAAAGGTACATAGTTCCACAGGCAACTTGAGGGCAGCGTGTTTCGACAAGTCATCGGCAATGCTGTTCTTCGCTCGGGGAACATGCTTTGCTGGCAGACCGTCAAAACGCTCTTCCAACTTCCTCACCTCATCCACATAAGCCTCCATCAATGGGCGCTGGTAATCCTTGTTGACTTTCTTGACAACGAGTTGCGAATCACCTTTGATGATCAGCTTCCTGATTCCGAGGTCTGCCACGATCCTGAAACCGTCAAGCAATCCCTCGTACTCCGCATTGTTGTTCGTTGACTTTTCCCGGGGAAAGTGCATCTGGACTATGTACTTGAGGTGCTCTCTGGTGGGTGCAACGAGCAGCACGCCGGCACCAGCACCTTGCAGTGAGAAAGCTCCATCAAAGTACATGATCCAATCACGGCTCGTCTCCTTGCCGGGAAGGGCGGTCTCTCAAACTTCTTCGTCCGGCGTTGAGGTCCATTCCGCTATGAACTCTGTCAAGGCTCGGCTCTTGATCGTTGAAGTGCTTTCAAATTTGAGGCCGAATCTTGACAGTTCCAACGCCCACTCCACAATCCTCCCAGTGGCATCTGGATTGTGCAAGATTCGTTGCAAAGGGAGGCGGGTGACGACGGTGATCTCATGCGCTTGGAAATAGTGACGCAGCTTTCTTGAGGCCATAAGAAGGCTGAAAAGTAGCTTGTGCATGCCAGAATATCTTGATCTAGCCCCCTGCAAGAGGGAACTGACAAAATAAACCGGGTGCTGCACCACCTTCTTCTTCTGTTCGACTTCGCCCGCTTGCACGGACTCCGTCTTGCCGAAACCAGGCTCTATCGGGGGTTCTGCCTTGCCGGCATCAGGCCCTGCTGGGGAGAGCTCTGGCTCATCATCCGACGGCTCTGCTTCTGCCGCTGCTTGATACGTCTCCGTCGTATATATAATTTGTGATTGTTCCATGCAAATATTCTACAACTTTCTACTTTTGGCAACTTTTTATACTATTTTTGGGACTAACATATTGATCCAGTGCCCAGTGCCAGTTCCTGTTTGTTGCATGTTTTTTGTTTCGCAGAAAATCCATATCAAACGGAGTCCAAAAGGAACAAAAACGGACAGAGAATATTTTTGGAATATTTGTGAAATATGGGAAGAAGAATCAACGCGAGAAGGTGCCCGAGGGGGCCACGAGGCAGGGGGCGCGCCTGCCCCCCTGGGCGTGCCCCTGACCCTCGTGGGGCCCCCGTAAGGCGGTTGCTGCTCTTCTTTGGCCGCAAGAAAGCTAATTTTCGGAGAAAAATCTGGGCGAAGGTTTCAATCCAATTGGAGTTACGGATCTCCGGATATATAAGAAACGGTGAAAGGGCAGAATACCAGAGCACAGAAATAGAGAGAGACAGAGAGACAGCTCCAATCTCGGAGGGGCTCTCGCCCCTCCGCCGCCATGGGGGCCATGGACCAGAGGGGAAACCCTTCTCCCATCTAGGTAGAAGGTCAAGGAAGAAGAAGAAGAAGAAGAAGAAGAAGGGGGCTCTCTCCCCCTCTCTCCCGGTGGTGCCGGAACACCGCCGGGGCCATCATCGTGTGACGGCGATCTACACCAACACCTCCGTCATCTTCACCAACATCTTCATCACCTTCCCCCATCTTTCTACAGCGGTCCACTCTCCCGCAACCCACTGTACCCTCTACTTGAACATGGTGCTTTATGCTTCATATTATTATCCAATGATGTGTTGCCATCCTATGATGTCTGAGTAGATTTTCGTTGTCCTATCGGTAATTGGTGAATTGCTATGATTGGTTTAATTTGCTCGTGGTTATGTTGTTGTCCTTTGGTGCCCATCATATGAGCGCGCGCATGGATCACACCATAGGGTTAGTTGTATGTTGATAGGACTATGTATTTGTAACACCCACGATGCGGCTATATCTCCCACGTGTCGGAGCACGACTTAGAGGCATAACCGCATAGTAGGCATGTCGCAAGAGGGGTAATCTTTACACATCACATGTACTAAATAAGAAGGGATAAAGAATTGGCTTACAATCGCCACTTCACACAATACATAAATATAGCATTACATCATCCAGAATACAATCAAGGTCCGACTACAGAACCAAATAAAGAAAGACAACCCCTATGCAAAAGATCCTTGATCGCCCCGACTGGGCTCCTCTACTGATCGAAAGGAAACAGAACAACACAATGAACATGATCTTCATCGAGCTCCCACTTGAGCTCAGCTGCGTCATATGCACTGGTATCAACGGCACCTGCAACTGGTTTTGGAAGTATCTGTGAGCCACAAAGACTCAGCAATCTCACACCCGCGAGATCAAGACTATTTAAGCTTATGGGTAGGAGAGGGGTAATGAGGTGGAGCTGCAACAAGCACTTGCATATATGGTGGCTAACATACGCAAATAAGAGCGAGAAGAGAAGCAAAGCAACGATCGTGAAACTAGAAGTGATCAAGAAGTGATCCTGAAAGCTACTTACGTTCAAGCATAACACAAGAACCGTGTTCACTTCCCGGACTCCGCCGAGAAGAGACCATCACGGCTACACACGCGGTTGATGCATTTTAATTAAGTTAAGTGTCAAGTTCTCTACAATCGTACATTAACAAATTCCCATCTGCCATAACCGTGGGCACGGATTTCGAAAGTTCAAACCCTGTAGGGGTGTCCCAACTTAGCCCATCACAAGCTCTCACGGTCAACGAAGGATATTCCTTCTCCCAGGAAGACCCGATCAGACTCGGAATCCCGGTTACAAGACAATTCGACAATGGTAAAACAAGACCAGCAAAGCCGCCCGATGCGCCGACATCCCGATAGGAGCTGCACATATCTCATTCTCAGGGCAACACCGGATAGGTCAAGCTACGAGTAAAACCAGCCCTCGAGTTTCCCCGAGGTGGACCCGCAGGCTGCCCAGTATGGACCAACACTTAGACAAGCACTGGCCCAGGGGGGTTAAAATAAAGATGACCCTTGAGAGCGTGACTCCCAAGGGAAAAGTAGGTGGTGGTGAGGCAAATGGTAAAACCAAGGTTGGGCCTTGCTGGAGGAGTTTTATTCAAAGCAAACTATCAAGGGGTCCCCATAACACCCCAACCGTGTAAGGAACACAAAATCAAGGAACATAACACTGTGTGACAGAAAGTAGGGTGGCAAGAGTGGAACAAAACACCAGGCATAAGGCCGAGCCTTCCACCCTTTACCAAGTATATAGATGCATTAATTAAATAAGAGGTAATTATGATATCCCAACAATATCCATGTTCCAACATGGAACAAACTTCAACTTCACCTGCAACTAGCAACGCTATAAGAGGGGTTGAGCAAAAGCGGTAACATAGCCAAACAACGGTTTGCTAGGAAGGTGGGTTAGAGGCTTGACATGGCAATATGGGAGGCATGACATAGCAAGTGGTAGGTATCGCGGCATAGCAATAGAGCGAGCAACTAGCAAGCAAAGATAGAAGTGATTTCGAGGGTATGGTCATCTTGTCTGAGATCCCGCAAGGAAGAAGAACGAGTCCATGAAGAAGACAAACATATGTAGTCGAATGGATTCCCACAAACGCGACGTTATCGGAACCAACCCGAAGAAGCAACACCGGAAAGAAGCACGCAACATAGTAAACAACCAACACATGAACATGGCATGATGCACAATCAAGTATGATGCATGTCCGGTTTAATGATACATGGCATGGCAAAGTGCACAAACAATCCTACAAATTAAGTGGACCTCAATATGCAACTCTGTTGCATATTGATGAAACTCCACAACCAAGTTATGTAGTTCGATCTCGTTTAAGTACCCAACAATATTAAATGTTGATTAACATGGCAAGAGGTGAAGCAAATGAAAACTACCTATCTAGGTAAGTTTAAATGAGGCCGGAACAACAAACAACAATTCCGGTAAACCCCCATATGCATTTAGCAATTTAATGCAAACAACAATTTTAAACATTTTAATTGTTGTTATCATGATGCAGATGACATGTTCAAGTGTTATGCAAAATTTATGAAAATGTTGATAAGAGCATTTTATGAAGCATTTGTCACCGTGGTGGAAAGAAAAGGGGTGCCACGGCAACGTTCCGGTTCCGGTAACTCAATTGAGATACCGATGCAAAGGAGAAGTGTGCGGATGCGTGCAAAAGATGGTGGGGCGCTCCTGGATACCGGGTGTCCCATGAGTCGATGGCATGGAAGCGAGAGACACTACGGACATGGTGTAGACAAAGGGTGCAACTCATACATCACGCAACATTTGTCCACGGCGGTCGTCTCAACATTATACATTTGAAGCGTGCGTTTTCAGGGCGGAACAAGTTTGACGGGATGTAGTTGTTCTCGTGAAGGTAGTCGTTCATGTTCATAGTGGAAGTAATCGTTCATGTTCGTAGTGGAAGTAGCGGTTCACGCAACGGTAGTTGAACTTGACGTTCGCGTTACACGGGTCTTCGGCGATGGTCGTCGTACATGGTCCGGAGTGGTACTTGCATCTTCGGACTTGTCGGTCTCGATTCTTGCGACGGTAGTGGTATACGTTTCGTTTTCGGAGAGGTACTTAACGAATCCAACGTCCTCGGGGTGACGGTAGTTGTACACGGTCCACGAGACGTCGATCGTTCGGGGTCCGACTTACGGGTCTTGCCGACATGAGGGGTACTTGGCGTTTTTGTGTAGACGAACTTGGCGCATCCGAAGGGTCATCGAGTACTGGTTTTTGGTGAAGTCCGGGTCTTCGGTGTTGTGGTACTTGGCGTCCAGGTAGTCGATCTTTCCGGTCTTGATGGTCCGGAACGAAGCAACACAAGGACCTCGGTGGGCAGCGGCAAGGAGGCGATGGCAGAGCAGCGGTTCTCGGTGGCCGGCGTCACCGGATCTCGCGGAAGGGAGGTTGATGCCTCGGGAGCTCGCGGGATCGAAGGCCATCGGCGCTGGAGTTGCTGCTGCTGTTCGAGGCGAAGCAGGGCGCAGAAGCGGATGAGGGCTTGAGGCGGCTGGCTCCGGGATGCAGGGCACGGAGGGAGGGGTTGATTCGGCTGCTGGACGGCGTCTCCGGTGAGAACCGAGTCGAGGCAGGGGCATACCCAGGCGGCGGGGATGGACGTCGCCGGAGAGGTCCGGCGACCGGGTAACAGGGGCGTTGTGGCGATGATGAGGATCAAGCGCAGTGGCGCTAGTCGCCGGCATCAGGCCGCATGGCCCGCAGGCAAGCAGCGAGGGCGAGGAGACGCAGGAGGCGGGGTTCCGGTGGCTTTGGTCACCAGCGAGGGCTGGAGCAACGGGAGGCCACAGGGCTTGTCGGGGCTCGCTGCTGGTGCCCCAACGAGCACAGGAGCAGGGCACCACAGGAGGAGGTCGGTCCTGGCCACGGGGATCGTCGCGAGGAAGAGAGCAGGAGGATGGAGAGATGGGGATCGGGCGGAGCTGAGCGAGGGGGGTCGGGACGAAGGGACTAAGGAGGAGAGATGACAGCACTCGGGAGGGAGATGGGGATCGAGCAGGAGGCTCTCCCCTGACGCTAGGGTTAGCGAGGGAGAGAGGCTGGGCTGGCCTTTGGTCGCCTGGAGGCCCAGCTTGACCTTGGGCCACTTCGGTGGGAAGGGAAAAGCCAGGAGGCCTGCTTGGCTGGCCAAAAGAAATAAAAAGGTTTTCTTTTCCATATTTCAGAAAAATAAAAGAGCCAAGGAATTTATTTGGAGGTTCAAATAAACCTGAAGTTAACTAAAATGGTATGTGACTACTTTGACATAATTTCAAAACTCCACAACTAGACTTGAAGCAAGGGGAGAAGGATGGAGGATTTAAATAATTTAGAGACGAGAGGAGTTTCAAATGCAAGTGTGTTAGCGGTAAATCCAAATAATTGGAATATTTACTACAGCTCTCTAAATATCGAGAGGATATGTTATATAGAGAAATCACCATGTGAGTTCCCTCAATTTAAATAGATCAAAAGATCTATGCAATTTATTTAGTTGAGTTAAAAAAATGACATGATGACATGATGCAATGCAAATGATGCAATGATGAATGCAACAAACCAACAACTCACACGACAAAACTCGGAAAAACATGGAACGCGTCTGAAACTCCGGTCTTGGGGCGTCACAACACTCCACCACTACGAGAGGATCTCGTCCCGAGATCTAGGATGGCACCGGGGAAAACAGAAGATGAAGGGAAAGAGGTAAAACTAAGTTGCTTCTTCGACAAATGAGTGAAACCAAAGGAACCTTGAGAGGTTGAACAAATTGAAAGAAATAAAACAACGAAGATGAACGAATTTGAAAACACTCCGTTAGAAAAGAGGAACAAGGAACATTACTAGAACCTTGTAGGTTGAAAGACATAAGAAAAGGGTTTCAATGGACAAGAAGTACATGCAAGCACTCTGGTAGAACGAGATGTACAAGGAATGATAAGGATCAAATACGACAAGACTCCGGTTGGAAATGGAAGGTATAGAATATGAGCTTGGCAAAAAGGAGGGCACTTGGATGAGACTCCGGTTAGAAGAGGAATGATAGACACAACACTCTGGTTAAAACAAGATAGAGAAGGAATAAGAATGATATCATTTGGACAACACTCTGACTGTAATTGGAAGGAATTGAACAAGATCTTGACAAAACAAGACGATGGGTCGAAGAGAGCAACATCACAATGCCTCCGGAACAAATGATGGAATGGAATCAAAAGAACGGAGGAGAAAACCACATCTTCTACCTCAAATGAGCTTGGAAAAAAATCTTTAGGAGAAGGGTCGAACGGAGTTGTTGGAAAACCAACAGCGAAAAAAAAGAGTAAGCTTGTAGTGGGCTTATGGAGAACATCTCAAAACTATGAGGTGAAATTCTACCACTAACGGAAACAATAGATTGGATTGATGTCAACAAGGAGACGAGAAACTTATCTCATTGGTAGGATAAATGAATAACTTGGATCATTTATAAGCACCATAAATAGCAACAATCCTTAGGAGAAGCTTTAGGTGAAATATAACCCAAGATAATTCGAAAGAAGAGGTTGATGGGTTTAAATATCTCATTCTTGTGAATGAAGAATGATATATTACCACCTCAAAAGATAAGGGAGAACAATTGCACTCCGGATTGCAAGATGAAGAAAACTTGAGCTCCTCTGAAAAGAATCTCAACGAACACTTCGAGAAGGAATTAAATCCTTGATGAACCATCATGTAGAGCCTACCTGAAGAGCTCCGGTAAGAAAAAATGAACAACTGAAATCAAGAATTTGATGAGCCTCCGGAATAAGGAATTAATCGCTTGGATGAAACAAGAATAAGAATTATGTTGTGCTTATCCTTCATCAATTAAATTGATGACAAACAACGGATTTGGCATACTGCTTATTCTTGTTGAAAGGATTAGGAGAGATATAGCGTAAACTTGGGAAGCTCTTCAACGAACCCTCGGTAGAATTGAAACAATGAATAAATTGATATGATAAACGAAGGAAGAAGAATCTTGGAAGAACCACAGTAAGAATTGAAAATGAACGAAAAGATAAAGGAACACTGGGAAGAATTAGAAAATGAGGGAAGATACTTGAGAGAATTTAGATGCAAGTGAACGAAGAGATCATGAACTGATTAGAGGATATTTGAACGATGCACCGGTAAGATTTGTAGAACGAGAGCTGAAGGCTGGAATGAATAAATCTTCTGAAATGATAGCCTCCGGAGAATCAAACTGAAAAGACTCCTGAAATGCTCCGAATGGTTGAAAAGAATTCTCACAATCGAGAACAATTATGAGAGTATGGCAATAAGCTAGAATCCTGAATCTTTGAGAGAAACGGATAAGATTTGGAGGAAGAACTCTTCTTTGGTCTTCAAATGTTGAGAATGACAATGAGAAACAACACCAAGAATTGTTGAGATACTCCGGAATGAAAATTAGAAAGGTTGAACCAGCGATGAAAAGAATTTGAAAGATCTTGGAGAAGGCATTTGACTGATGATAATTCATTCTTACGTCAAACTTTGAAAGATTTGAGAATAGCTCCGGTAAAATTAGAAGAGTGAGGTAAGATCTTGGGAAAAGACCTGTGGGTTAGGGCCCACTCAAGAGAAACACCATTGAAATGATTTTGAAGAGAGATTGCACCGGTTGAATTAAATGGCTTGAATGAGATAACAACCTCGAAATAACTTGAACGGATCGGGAATGGAAACGTGAATCTTCTGAGATATCTTCAGCACTCTAGAACAAATGAATGGCGAGAAGTGGATGATCAAGAGGTGCACCGGCATGAGAAAGCATTTGAACTGAGGAAATGATATGATCGACAAAGCTTGAATTGAATCCACCGGAGAAGAAAAAGAACGAAGAATGATGAACTTGTAGAGCATCTTCATGAGAATCACCGGGTAAGAACTTTGGTTGAAAAGAATGAAGAGGCTTCACATCAATAAGATGGGTACTTGATTAAGATATCCGAGTCCTCGAAGAAAAAGGGTGGGAGGGTGGGTAAAACAAAGACAACTTGGGGATAGATGGGACAAATAACGTTGAGCAAACTTTGAGTTGATCTTTGCGGATGTTGAAAATGATCGGATCCACTTGAAGAGAAAACACGCCAGTTGAGAAGAAATTGAGATGACAAACTCAATAACCAAGAAGGATTTGTATTCACATAGGAATATGAGAACACCGCTTAGGAAAGGTATGGAATCAACGTTTGACATTGAAGCAACTAGAATACCACATCTGAAAACAAAAACAAAGGATTGGCTTGCAGAATAAGCCGGAACAAACATATGATAGAGACTTCGTCTGAAGTTTTTGTGGTGGGGCCCACGGGCTCGATCGTACAGCACCATCATGTACAGGGCAGTGCACATGACATACGAAGCGTCCCCGAGTCAGCATAGCCAAGGACTCTTTAAGACACAATGAGACCACTGTAAAACCAACCGTGGATAGGAGGACCACTAGACGTCGAACCCCAATCACATATCATGCATCTGTCAGAAAGATATCCTAGGAGCTACTTGAATTTACACTTATAAACTCCCGAAACTTTCTGGTTATGCAATCAGGTGTTGGGGATACAGGGGAAGCATAATATCTCACCCAAAACTAGCAAATCCTACATCCAGCTGTATCCATCCTTCAACACATAACCAAGAAACCTTCAGAAATTGTCTACCTCAACCTTCGAAAAGCATCCGTTATATGAGTTATGGCAATACTCCCGAACTCCCGCCCCAGAACTGGGTGACGTCGAGGTTATCTCACCAACAACTGCATAAAAGAGATTTTCGATGTCGGCGAACTCAGGTATTCCAGAACTGCAATGATAAAATTGTGACGACAACACCTCGGAGCTCAACTCCCCGGGACACTACCACAACCCCTAAATGTCAGGAGGCACCAAGAACAATGTTCTCATCACAAAACCATCGGAACGATTCCAAGATAGCCGCGTGATCCTAAAAAAAATTTGTGAAATTTGAGGAGACAATAGTCAAAACTCTACGTCAGGAGGCCTCACCAGAGCGACAAAGGGACTGAGGAGTAAAAAGAATCCTACTCACCGATATATATAATCCTATAAGACTCAAAACTTTTACTATCTAGACTCAACAACGCCAGCGATTCGATCAAGCAGGGGGCTCCTAAGTCGGGGAAGGCTCTGATTACCAACTTGTAACACCCACGATGCGGCTATATCTCCCACGTGTCGGAGCACGACATAGAGGCATAACCGCATAGTAGGCATGTCGCAAGAGGGGTAATCTTTACACATCCCATGTACTGAATAAGAAGGGATAAAGAGTTGGCTTACAATCGCCACTTCACACAATACATAAATATAGCATTACATCATCCAGAATACAATCAAGGTCCGACTACGGAACCAAATAAAGAAAGACAACCCCTAATGCAAAAGATCCCCGATCACCCCGACTGGGCTCCTCTACTGATCGAAAGGAAACGGAACAACACAACAAACACGATCTTCATCGAGCTCCCACTTGAGCTCAGCTGCGTCATCTGCACTGGTATCAACGGCACATGCAACTGGTTTTGGAAGTATCTGTGAGCCACGAAGACTCGGCAATCTCACACCCGCGAGATCAAGACTATTTCAGCTTATGGGTAGGAGAGGGGTAATGAGGTGGAGCTGCAGCAAGCACTAGCATATATGGTGGCTAGCATACACAAATGAGAGCGAGAAGAGAAGCAAAGCAACGGTCGTGAAACTAGAAGTGATCAAGAAGTGATCCTGAAAGCTACTTACATTCAAGCATAACACAAGAACCGTGTTCACTTCCCGAACTCCGCCGAGAAGAGACCATCACGGCTACACACGCGGTTGATGCATTTTAATTAAGTTAAGTGTCAAGTTCTCTACAACCGGACATTAACAAATTCCCATCTACCCATAACCGCGGGCACGGCTTTCGAAAGTTCAAACCCTGCAGGGGTGTCCCAACTTAGCCCATCACAAGCTCTCACGGTCAACGAAGGATATTCCTTCTCCCAGGAAGACCCGGTCAGACTCGGAATCCCCGTAACAAGACAATTCGACAATGGTAAAACAAAACCAGCAAAGCCGCCCGATGCGCCAACATCCCGATAGGAGCTGCACATATCTCGTTCTCAGGGCAACACCGGATAGGTCAAGCTACGAGTAAAACCAGCCCTCGAGTTTCCCCGAGGTGGCCCCGTAGGCTGCCCGGTTTGGACCAACACTTAGACAAGCACTGCCCCGGTAGGTTAAAATAAAGATGACCCTCGAGAGCGCAACTCCCAAGGGAAAATTAGGTGGTGGTGAGGCAAATGGTAAAACCAAGGTTGGGCCTTGCTGGAGGAGTTTTATTCAAAGCGAACTTTCAAGGGGTCGCCATAACACCCAACCGTGTAAGGAACACAAAATCAAGGAACATAACACCGGTATGACGGAAACTAGGGCCGCAAGAGTGGAACAAAACACCAGACATAAGGCCGAGCCTTCCACCCTTTACCAAGTATATAGATGCCTTAATTAAATAAGAGGTAATTATGATATCCCAACAATATCCATGTTCCAACATGGAACAAACTTCAACTTCACCTGCAACTAGCAACGCTATAAGAGGGGCTGAGCAAAAGCGGTAACATAGCCAAACAACGGTGTGCTAGGAAGGTGGGTTAGAGGCTTGACATGGAAATATGGGAGGCATGACATAGCAAGTGGTAGGTATCGCGGCATAGCAATAGAGCGAGCAACTAGCAAGCAAAGATAGAAGTGATTTCGAGGGTATGGTCATCTTGTCTGAGATCCCGCAAGGAAGAAGAACGAGTCCATGAAGAAGACAAACAGATGTAGTCGAATGGATTCCCACAAACGCGACGTTATCGGAACCAACCCGAAGAAGCAACACCGGAAAGAAGCACGCAACATAGTAAACAACCAACACATGAACATGGCATGATGCACAATCAAGTATGATGCATGTCCGGTTTAATGATACATGGCATGGCAAAGTGCACAAACAATCCTACAAATTAAGTGGACCTCAATATGCAACTCTGTTGCATATTGATGAAACTCCACAACCAAGTTATGTAGTTTGATCTTGTTTAAGTACCCAACAATATTAAATGTTGATTAACATGGCAAGAGGTGAAGCAAATGAAAACTACCTATCTAGGTAAGTTTAAATGAGGCCGGAACAACAAACAACAATTCCGGTAAATCCCCATATGCATTTAGCAATTTAATGCAAACAACAATTTTAAACATTTTAATTGTTGTTATCATGATGCGGATGACATGTTCAAGTGTTATGCAAAATTTCTGAAAATGTTGATAAGAGCATTTTATGAAGCATTTGTCACCGTGGTGGAAAGAAAAGGGGTGCCACGGCAACTATAATGAAAACAGTGCCACGGCAACGTTCCGGTTCCGGTAACTCGATTGAGATACCGATGCAAAGGAGAAGTGTGCGGATGCATGCAAAAGATGGTGGGGCGCTCCCGGATACCGGGTGTCCCATGAGTCGATGGCATGGAAGCGAGAGACACTATGGACATGGTGCAGACAAAGGGTGCAACTCATACATCATGCAACATTCGTCCACGGCGATCGTCTCGACGTTATACCTTTGAAGCGTGCGTTTTCGGAGCGGAACGAGTTTGACAGGATGTAGTTGTTCTCGTGACGGTAGTCGTTCACGTTCATAGTGGAAGTAATCGTTCACGTTCGTAGTGGAAGTAGCGGTTCATGCAACGGTAGTTGAACTTGACGTTCGTGTTACATGGGTCTTCGGCGACGGTCGTTGTACATGATCCGGAGTGGTACTTGCATCTTCGGACTTGTCGGTCTCGATTCTTGTGACGGTAGCGGTATACGTTTCATTTTCGGAGAGGTACTTAACGAATCCAACGTCCTCGGGGCGACGGTAGTTGTACACGGTCCACGAGACATCGATCATTCTGGGTCCGACTTGCGGGTCTTGCCGACATGAGGGGTACTTGGCATTTTTGTGTAGACGAACTTGGCGCATCCGAAGGGTCATCAAGTACTGGTTTTTGGTGAAGTCCGGGTCTTCGGTGTCGTGGTACTTGGCGTCCATGTAGTCGATCGTGCCGGTCTTGATGGTCCGGAACGAAGCAACACAAGGACCTCGGTGGGCAGCAGCAAGGAGGCGATGGCAGAGGAGCGGTTCTTGGTGGCCGGTGTCACCGGATCTCGCAGAAGGGAGGTTGATGCCTCGGGAGCTCGCGGGATCGAAGGTCATCGGTGCTGGAGTTGTTGCTGCTGTTCAAGGCGAAGCAGGGCACAAACGCGGATGAGGGCTTGAGGCGGCTGGTGCTACGTCTTGAGCTTGCGTTGGTTTTCCCCAAAGAGGAAGGGATGATGCAGCAGAGTAGCATAAGTATTTCCGTCAGTTTTTGAGAACCAAGGTATCAATCCAGTAGGAGGCCACGCTCAAGTCCCTCGTACCTGCACAAAGCGATAGCTACTCGCAACCAACGCGATTAGGGGTTGTCAATCCCTTCATGGTCACTTACGAGAGTGAGATCTGATAGATATAATATTTTTGGTATTTTTGGTATAAAGATGCAAAGTAAAAAAGTAAAGGCAAAATAAAAAGCAAAGCAAGATTAAAGTGATGGAGATTGATATGATGAGAATAGACCCGGGGGCCATAGGTTTCACTAGTGGCTTCTCTCAAGAGCATAAGTATTCTACGGTGGATGAACAAATTATTGTTGAGCAATTGACAGCATTGAGCATAGTTATGAGAATATCTAGGCATGATCATGTATATAGGCATCACGTCCGTGACAAGTAGATCGAAATGATTCTGCATCTACTACTATTACTCCACTCATCGACCGCTATCCAGCATGCATCTAGAGTATTAAGTTAAAAATAGAGTAACGCCTTAAGCAAGATGACATGATGTAGAGAGATAAATTCATGCAATATGAAATAAACCCCATCTTGTTATCCTCGATGGCAACGATACAATATGTGCCTTGCTGCCCCTTCTGTCACTGGGTAAGGACACCGCAAGATCAAACCCAAAGCCAAGCACTTCTCCCATGGCAAGAACTACCAATCTAGTTGGCCAAACCAAACGGATAATTCGAAGAGACTTGCAAAGATAACCAATCATACATAAAAGAATTCAGAGAAGATTCAAATATTATTCATAGATAGCCTAGATCATAAACCCACAATTCATCGATCTCAACAAACACACCGCAACAAGAAGATTACATCGAATAGATCTCCACAAGAGAGGGAGAGAACTTTGTATTGAGACTCAAAGAGAGAGAAGAAGCCATCTAGCTACTAACTATGGACCCGAAGGTCTGAGGTAAACTACTCACACTTCATCAGAGGGGCTATGATGATGTAGAAGCCCTCCGTGATGACGGCCCTCTTCCGGCGGAGCTCCGGAACAGGCCCCAAGATGGGATCTCATGGATACAGAAAGTTGCGGCGGTGGAATTAGGTTTTTGGCTCCTGTTTTGATCGTTTGGGGGTACGTGTGTATATATAGGAGGAAGAAGTACGCCGAAGGAGCAATGTGGGGCCCACGAGGCAGGGGGTGCGCCCTAGGGGGGCGCCCCACCCTTGTGACCGCCTCTTTTGTTCCTTGGAGCAGGGTCCAAGTCTCCTGGATCACGTTCGGTGAGAAAATCACGTTCCCGAAGATTTTATTCTGTTTGGACTCCGTTTGATATTCTGTTTCTCCGAAACACTAAAATAGGCAAAAAAAACTGCAATTCTGGGCTGGGCCTCCGGTTAATAGGTTAGTCCCAAAAATAATGTAAAGGTGGAAAATAAAGCCCAATATAGTCCAAAACAGTAGATAATATAGCATGGATCAATCAAAAATTATAGATACGTTGGAGACGTATCAGGCATCCCCAAGCTTAATTCCTGCTCGTCCTCGAGTAGGTAAGTGATAAAAAGAGAATTTTTGATGCGGAGTGCTACTTGGCATAATTTCAATGCAAATCTTCTTAATTGTGGTATGAATATTCAGATTAGAAAGATTCAATACAAAAGTTTATATTGACATAAAAATAATAATACTTCAAGCATACTAACAAAGCAATTATGTCTTCTCAAAATAACATGGCCAAAGAAAGTTATCCCTACAAAATCATATAGTCTGGCTATGCTCCATCTTCACCACACAAAGTATTTAAATCATGCACAACCCCGATGACAAGCCAAGCAATTGTTTCATACTCTAACTTTTTCAAAACTTTTTCAATCCTCACGCAATACATGAGCGTGAGCCATGGATATAGCACTATAGGTGGAATAGAAGGGTGGTTGTGGAGAAGACAAAAAGGAGGAGAAGATAGTCTCACATCAACTAGGCGTATCAACGGGCTATGGAGATGCCCATCAATAGATATCAATGTGAGTGAGTAGGGATTGCCATGCAACGGATAAATGTATGAAAGCTCAATAAAAGAAACTAAGTGGGTGTGCATCCAACTTGCTTGCTCACGAAGACCTAGGGCAATTTTGAGGAAGCCCATCATTGGAATATACAAGCCAAGTGTCGGTGTCAAAACCAGCGGATCACGGGTAGGGGGTCCTGAACTGTGCGTCTAGGCCGGATGGTAACAGGAGGCAAGGGACACGAAGTTTTACCCAGGTTCGGGCCCTCTTGATGGAGGTAAAACCCTACGTCCTGCTTGATTAATATTGATGATATGGGTAGTACAAGAGTAGATCTACCACGAGATCGGAGAGGCTAAACCCTAGAAGCTAGCCTATGGTATGATTGTTGTTCTGTATGTTGGCCTACGGACTAAAAACCCTCCAGTTTATATAGACACGGGAGAGGGTTAGGGTTACACAAAGTCGGTTACAATGGTAGGAGATCTATATATCCGTATCACCAAGCTTGCCTTCCACACCAAGGAAAGTCCCTTCCGGACACGAGACGAAGTCTTCAATCTTGTATCTTCATAGTCCAGGAGTCCGGCTGAAGGTATAGTTCGGCCATCCGGACACCCCCTAATCCAGGACTCTCTCAGTAGTGTCTGAACCAGGCTTCAATGACGACGAGTCCGGCGCGCAGATTGTCTTCGGCATTGCAAGGCGGGTTCCTCCTCCAAGTACTTCATAGAAGATTTTGAACACAAAGATAGTGTCCGGCTCTGCAAAATAAGTTTCCACATATTGCCATAGAGAGAATAATATTTACACCAATCTAATCTACTGACGTATTCCGTAGTGTGACATCGCACCACGGCCAAGCCTTTATTCGAATCGTTTTATTGTCCCACCTCAGCGTGTCATGCGAGGTGGTTTCCTTGGCACGTCTTGTCGAAGCAGAGATCGTGTCCCCTTATTCCAGGATTCTTATCAATACGGGCGTGGGTAACCCAACCGCTTCTAGGACTCCTAGACTATAAGCAAGTCCAAACAGCCACGGAGAGGACGCTTGATATTCACCCTCTTTATAAAGGGACAAGGCTTTTACTTTTTCCCTCTCGTGCTCAATCGAATCCTTCCCCCACCTCAAGCTCAAATGCCCAAAGTTCAGGTCAGGTGCTCCGAACCTTCAGTCATGTCCGGATCTAGCCTTCAAGGCCGATGGGTGCCTTCCTCCGTCACGGAAGAAGACATCAAAAAGTTGAGGGAGGCCAGATATCTGACCGCCGAGATTTTGCATCGGCTGCCTGCCCGAGGGCAGGCCGTCCCCTCCCCCGAACCCAACGAGAACGTCGTGTTCGTCTCCCACTTCCTCCGAGGTCTAGGCCTTGCTCTGGATCCTTCCGTCAGGGGTTTGATGTTTTATTACGGGCTAGATTTCCATGATCTAGCTCCGGACTCCTTTCTTCATATCACGACATTTATTGTCGTGTGTGAGGCCTTCCTCCGGGTTACCCCTCACTTTGGCCTGTGGCTCAAGACCTTTGAAGTAAAGCCGAAGATGATCGAGGGGCAACATGCAGCATGTGGAGGTGCCTCAATATGCAAGATGATGGGAGCTCCATGGCCCAAAGGTTCCATTCCGGAGGTGTCTGAATTGTGGCAACAGGAGTGGTTCTACATCACGGCTCCTAGAAGTGCCAAGTGGGCGGCCGCCCCTGTTTTCCGCTCGGGCCCTCCCCCACAACTGATGTCATGGATCAGCAGAGGTCTGAGCTGGGGTCCAGCCAAGGACGTGCCTATACTGCAAAGCCGCATTCGAGATCTCTTCAATGGAGATTTTAGTTTGGTTGCGGTAATACAAGTTATGTTGGTTCGTCAAGTCCGGCCTTGCAAACACCGACCCCTTCGTTTGTGGGAGTTCAATCCCGAGGGACCACGTGTCATTCAAAGTTTCCTCGGCCTGACGCACGAGGAGATGTACAAGTCATTCTTCGGACCTCAGGTAGAGTGTCCGAAAATCACCGAGGACGTGGGCCTGAGCAGTAACCGTGCCACCGAACAGGTAAGGAATCTTCCGGCCGAACATACTATCTCTCATTTGTTACAAACTTATTTCTGAGAGTTTGCTTTTTGACCAGGACTGGCTAACAAAGGAGAAGTTGATTCGGTGTTCGGCCCCCCTCCCTGAGGGTTTGGACAATCCGGTATTGGAAAAGATGCTCCAGGTCGCACCTTGCCTGGAGCCCTTGAAGGAAGATACTGGGGAGGATAATACGGGCGGACACGGGCCCCCAAGGCTGCCCATCCTAACCGAGGCAGCGAGCGTCTCCATGAAGGAAGACGGACGGAGGAGGAAAAGTACTGCGCCCGGGGATTCAGAAGCCGAAGCTTCCAAACGGGAGAAGAAGTCTCCCACAGAGGGTCCTACCTTGGGGGGTGCTTTTGCCGCACAAAGTCCGCGGGGGGGTCAATTCTCCAGCGAGTCGTAAGTGACCCGAAATACTTTAATGGTACAGGTATGCCATCTTTTTCTTCTGAGAAAATAACCACCGCATATATCTTTGCAGTTCGGGCCTTAGCCCCTCTCAAATGAGCTCATCTTCGGGGGATCTTCTTCTAGAGATGATGGAGAGCGAAACGCCTCCTCCGGACTCCTCCGCTCCGGAAGCGGGCGACCCCGAAGTGTCGTCACGGAGGGCCTCTCCGAGTCCGGTGAGGCCAGAAGATAATCCCATTGACCCCCGAAGCTCCCAGTGTCCGGCTCCCAAAGAGAGCGGACAAAAGAGTCCGGCACCATCTGGTGTGTGATCGGATGTTCTGAGGGAGTTGGTGGGGCGAGCGGCCATCTCAGATGAACATTGTGTGCTGATGAATACGGTGATGGAGAGAATCTCGTCCAGCGAAAGCGGATTGCATGAAGCTTTTATGAGTCTACTGACAAGCTTTGAGGTACATAAAATAATGTATGATAGTCTTGCACATGCTAGTGTGCCCTGTGTAGATAGTAGGCCCTGAGACTCTGGTTGTCGTCGGAAACGATGATGAACAGAGGATCATATTCCCAGGTAATAACCATACTACCTCTATGTGCAGGTGATGGAAGCTCCGGTGGCTAGCCGGACTAGCGAGTTTGCCCATTTAAAACGACAGTTGGATGCGGCAGACGCTGACATCGAGCTTGTTAACAAAAGGCTTGACGAGGCACAGGGTAAGTGTCATTATCTGGTAAACGCCACATGGTAAGAGTAGCATGATGCCAGTATCTTTAATATGTTGTGACTGCAAATGGAGCTGCCACTGTTGAAGCCTTGCGGGCAGAACTTGCCCGAGCCAAGGAACAAGCGATCTGTCACGGTCAACTTAGCCCATCACAAGCTCTCACGGTCAACGAAGGATAAACCTTCTCCCGAGACATTCCGATCAGACTCGGTATCCCAGTTCTACAAGACAACTTCGACAAGGTAAAACAAATCCAGCAACACCACCCGGATGTGCCGACAAATCCCGATAGGAGCTGCACATATCTCGTTCTCAGGGCACACCGGATTGTCCAAGGTACGGGTAGGCCAGCCCAGAGTTGCCCCTGGTGGCCACCGGCAGCTGACGGGTTGGACCAACACTCAGAGGAGCACTGGCCCGGGGGTTTAAATAAAGATGACCCTTGAGTCCACGGAACCCAAGGGAAAAAGAGGCTAGGTGGCGAATGGTAAAACCAAAGTTGGGCATTGCTGGAAGAGTTTTATTCAAGGCGAACTGTCAAGGGGTTCCCATTATCACCCAACCGCGTAAGGAATGCAAAATCTGGGAACATAACACCGATATGACGGAAACTAGGGCGGCAAGCGTGGAACAAAACACCAGGCATAAGGCCGAGCCTTCCACCCTTTACCAAGTATATAGATGCATTAATTAAATAAGATATATTGTGATATCCCAACAAGTAATCATGTCCCAACAAGGAACAACATCTCCATGTTCCAACAAGGAACAAACTTCAATCTTCACCTGCAACTAACAACGCTATAAGAGGGGCTGAGCAAAGCGGTAACATAGCCAAACAACGGTTTGCTAGGACAAGGTGGGTTAGAGGCTTGGTTCAACAATATGGGAGGCATGATAAGCAAGTGGTAGGTATCGCAGCATAGGCATAGCAAAAGAGCGAGCAACTAGCAAGCAAAGATAGAAGTGATTTCGAGGGTATGGTCATCTTGCCTGGAATCCCGCAAGGAAGAAGAACGAGTCCATGAAGAAGACAAACGGACAAAGTTGAACGAATCCTCACAAACGCGACGTTACCGGAATCAACCCGAAGAAGCAACACCGGAAAGAAGCACACAACATAGTAAACAACCACGACATGAACATGGCATGATGCACAATCAAGTATGATGCATGTCCGGTTTAATGAAGCATGGCATGGTAAAGTGCACAAGCAACCCTACAAATTAAGTGGAGCTCAATATGCAACGAGTTGCATATTGACGAAACACCACGTGACTTATATAGTTCGACCTTGTTTATGTACCCAACAATATTCAATGTTGTTAGCATGGCAAGAGGTGAATCATGATGAAACTATCTATCTAGGCAAGTTTAAATGAGGCCGGAACAACAAAACAACAAGTCTGGAAAAATCCTCATGAGCATATTTTAAGGTTTGGTACTGTTCTATCCTAAACACAATTTTAGAGGTATTAAACATGCAAAACAAGTACACCATGTTAAACTAGGCATTTTTCTACCCCATTTACATATAGAGTTTGTTACAAACCGAGTTACGGTTAAATAGTTATGAATTAAAGCATTTTAACATGGCATAGGGGCAAATTTAAACAAACAACATTTTAAACATTTTAAACATGGATGAAAACGACATATTATTAAACTAGATGAAAAACTAAGCAAGTTTCATATTAAGTTTGTTTTAATCCGATGCACGGTTTGTGAGTTATTATATGCATGTTGTCTAGGGACTTTACTATAAAACAGCAGTTTTCTGGATAATAGAGAAAATCGCAGCGCAGGGAAAAAATAGAAACGGGCCGAATCTGGGCAGACCAACAGCAGGGGAAAAAAGAGGGGCGTCGGCAGGGTGGCCTCACCATGGTCTCGGCCCGGTTCGGTGGGAAGAGGGAGGCCAACAGGGGGGTGCGCAGCTGGGCCTCGCGCTGGGCCTGGGTGCGATCTGTCGCTGGCGCTCCAGACGAACAGGGAGGCGGGTCAACACAGGGGCGCTCGTCCCCTTCCCTGGTTCGAACGAAGCAGAGGACGCAGGGGAACGGCGGCAAGGCAGCAGCGGTGGGCGGCGTCTGGCGCGATGCAGGCGAACTTGGCGCAACTCCGGCGAGTTGAGGACTCCGGCGGGACGGCAGGGATGGAGTGGACGAATGGATCTAGCCCTATGGAGCCGATTTGCCCAGAGGCGAGGCGAGGGGTGGAACGAGGCGAGGATGGGCTTCCGGTCCAGGCAGTCATGGCGGGGAGGCGCTCCGGCGAGGCAGGGGACGACCGGATGTCTGGGAATGGAGCGTTACAAAAACCTAGCGAAGGCATCGGACCTTGAGAAGGTTGCTGCGACGAGAAAATACATCCGCTATGCTATGAGGGCGAAGAAGGAGGGGCTGCGGGAAGCTGGGGATATTGTAGCTGGGAAATCCTTTATGTTGCGGAGGAAGTTCGGAGATCCACGGTATGCCTCTCTGGATCGGTTGTGGAGTTCGGAGGATGTGTATATGGATTTGGCGGCGAGCGCTGCCGATGCGGCCAAGTACTTCCAGGGTCAGACGGACCGTGAAGTGGACCAACTATTTTGGACACAATTCCATTCTCCCGAGCGTCTGCTTTCATTGACTGACCAATTAGCCAAATGGGCCGAACTGAATAGGTTGTCCGGACTCGCCATGAGGTCTGTTGTGGATCAGCTATGGCCGGAAAGGCCAAAACCGAACAGCTATTTCAGCTTGGTGCAGTAGTTCCTTGATGTGGTGCCGCGCATTAATGCGATGAAGAGGTCGGCGTGCATAGAGGGCTCACGAATGGCCTTTGCCCGTGTTAAAGCATACTGGGCGGAGATGGATGCTACCACTGTTGCAGCGCGGGATTCGGCCATAGGTCGAATGGCTGCTGAGCACTACTTTGAAGAAGTTCTTGAGGGTGCTCGTTTGATAGAGACCCAGTGCTCAAAAGATATTATGTTTGAGTGATATGTAATCTCATTGTAGGTGAAATGCTTTTAAAAAAATTATAAGGCTATTTTTATACTTTTGCGTGAAAGTAATATGATGCCTCCTGGGTGGCCGTTTATGTATATATGTGTATAACCTGAAAGATTGCAGCCGTCGGCTTCAACCCCCACACATATAATGCAGAGGTGCTCGCAAAAAACACACGTTCACACTTAACCCAACGTCTTGGTCCTATTAAGGAGGTGATAGCGGAGCGAGCGAGGCAACCAGACTATAATGCTTTAGCAGTTTCACTTAGCCATAGGAGTTTGACAGTGGGTCTACTAGATAGCCCCTGGTGGCTCCGCACTCTCCCGATCCCGGGGTGCGTACATGCCTGGCCGGAAAATGGCCCTTCGTTAAGGCGGAGGAATTCTAACATTCCAACAGGTCATCGAGTGGTTGGCCAGTCTCACGCTATATCATGACAGTCAGTTTTCGGCTTTCTCTACTGAGGTGCTCGTCCGGATGAACCAGGGCACAATCGCAGTAGTTTTCCTGGTGCTACCTTAGCCGGTAAAGTGGAACGTAAGGCACCAAAACACAGGAGCCCGGCAAACCCAACATTTGACCAAAGACAATAATTCGGAGCTGATGCATATTGGGCCAAACTCGCGACGCCGAACACTCCCTAAGGTATTCGGTCTTTGTGGTATAAACTGGGCCTAGATAATGGCCTTTGTAAGAAGCCCCTTGTGTCCAGGTATGTGCATTGTTCTGGCATGGCCACATGCCAAGACGTCAGCATCCTTCTGAACGGTGGATATGTATCAACAAGAGACAGTAAAAAAGGTTTACGCAGGGTCTTAATCTAAAAAGAATCCTTGGAGCGGGTCCCTGCTGCACGTCTGCGCCTGTGTCTCTGTTGTGCCGTATCCTGGACGGGTGTAGCACGATCATCGTCTGTAAAAGAGAGGAATTTAGGTGAAAAAGTTGTCGTGCAAAAAGATAGTTTTTTAAAGAAACCATGTATAATTCAAGATGAGAAGAAATTGCCACTTGTCTGCGCGCGTTGAGCCCCTTGTATTGACAAATGGGGGTGTGACCATTTATTTGGTATAACTAGCGGCATCGGACTTGATTAGTTGTGTCTAAGGTCTTGACGACCTATTGGATGCTTTCGCTGGTCCGGGCGCCTTTAGTGTGCGGCTGCCAAGGCAGCCGCACTCTCTTCGGCGCGCAGAGATCGCTTGATATTTCCGTTCACTAAAATGATACCACGTGGACCAGGCATCTTGAGTGTGAGGGAGGCGTAGTGTGGTATTGCAATAAAGCGAGCAGAAGCTTCGCGTCCGAGCAGTGCTTGATAGCCACTTTGGAACGGAGCGATGTGGAAGGTTAAATGCTCGCGGCGGAAGTTATCGGGGGAGCCGAATATAACTTGTAGTAGGAGGGAGCCCGTACAACGAGCCCCTGGGCCTGGCGTTACTCCTTTAAAGGTAGTATTGCTATGGCGAATTTTTGTTGGGTCTAACCCCATCCCGCGGATTGTATCCTGATATATTAGGTTTAGATTGCTGCCACCGTCCATCAGGACTCGTGTGAAGTGATATCCGCCAATTACTGGGTCTAATACCAGGGGAGCCCATCCTGCGCGTCGGATACTTGCTGAGTAATCGCGATGGTCGAAAGTGATCGGTTGAGACGACCAGTGGCAGAACTTCGCGGTGACAGGCACTTGGGTATTTTTTCCTGGGAGTGTCGCGCTATTTTTTCCCTTGATCACGTGAACACGTTTACTGTTTTGACTTCTGGTGGAAATTTCTTTTGTTCCCCAGTGTCTTGCTTGGGAGGCTCGTCCTCGTCTTCACTTGGTGTATCCTCCCCATTGTGTACGGCGTTGAGCTTGTCAGACTGCTTGAAGACCCAACATTCTCTGTGGGTATGATTAGCAGGTTTACCAGGGGTACTATGGATCTGACATACTTGGTCCAGAATTTTGTTGAGGCTAGAGAGCTCATCCCTGGTGCCGTTAGAGGGTGACTTTTGACCTGGCCGAGAGCTTTTGAATCCGGCGTTTACTGTTGTGCCCTTCGTGTTGTCTTATTTATTCCAGCATTTGTTATTGCTGTTGCGCCGTGATTTCCTGTTTCCATCTCTAACTTCAGATGTACTGGGGTCGCTGGTGCTGCATCTGGCTAGCCAGCTGTCCTCACCCATGCAGAAGCAGGTCATGAGGCTTGTTAATGCGGCCATCGTTCTCGGCTTATTTTGGCCGAGGTGTCTCGCGAGCCATTCGTCACGGACAATATGCTTAAAAGCTGCCAAGGCTTCGGCGTCCGGACAGTCGGCAATCTGGTTCTTTTTAGTAAGAAACCTGTTCCAAAGCTTTTGGGCTGACTCTCCGGGTTGTTGAGTTATATGACTCAAATCGTCCGCATCCAGAGGTCGGACATAAGTCCCTTGAAAATTTGCCCGAAAGACGTCTTCGAGCTCTTCCCAACTTCCAATGGAGCTTTCGGGGAGGCCTTTAAGCCAGTGACGAGCTGGCCCTTTGAGCTTGAGGGGTAAGTACTTGATGGCGTGGAGATCATCTCCTCGAGCCATATGGATATGAAGGATGTAGTCCTCAATCCAGACCCCAGGGCCTGTTATTCCGTCGTATGTCTCTATGTTTACGGGTTTGAATCCCTCTGGAAATTCATGGTCCAGCACCTCATCAGCGAAACATAGGGGATGTGCGGCACCCCTGTAGCTGGGTGTACCGCGTTGTTCGGATGTTTGTTGTGTTGCATTGTATGCTGGGGCGCGCTTGTGTGGTCCATAGATGGATCTTGTTGCGCCATCCTTTGGGTGCAAGCCCTCGCATGGGTCACGTGTTGTATTGTGAGTGGCGTTGTATGCCGCTCTGTGTTGGTAGAGGGGTCGTCTATCCGGCCAGGTGGCTGCTTTGATATTTGGTTGTGGGGGGTCTGAGGCCTCCTCATCGAATTCAGGTAGCAGCTTCCGCTTTGGGTAGCTCTTGGAGGGGCGATTGTCGCTGTACCTCGCTGCTGTGTTGAGTATTTTACTCCATCTGATTTGGAGTGTGTCTTGCGCAGCCTTGAGCCTTTGCTTCTGCTTTTTAAGACTCCTCGCGGTGGCAACTAGCCTTTTACGGGCATTCTGCTGCTCTGGGTGCCTGTCCGACGTTATGTCGTCCGGACCATTATCCTTGATAGAATTTGTTTGTTTGGTTTGATTATCCGGATTGCCGTTGTCCGGCAGCAGTTCGCCCTGCTCCAAGGCTGGGTATGTGTGATCGTTATTTCTGTCGAGGCGGGATTTGGGGCGGCGCTTGCGTCGCCGCTTTGACTGCTTCTCGAGGGAACAAGCCTTCGGTGCGTCCTTCCGCTCCTCGTCGTCATCTTTTGGTGCGTCCACCATGTATATGTCATATGACGAGGTGGCTTTCCAAGGCCCAATAGGCGCTGGTTCTTCATCGTCTCCTTCATCGGTGTCCATACCGTCGATGTCTTTGGAGTCGAAGTCGAGCATGTTGGTTAAATCGTCGACTGTGGCTACAAAGTGGGTGGTGGGTGGGCTTTGAATTTCTTCATCGTCCGTATCCCAACCTTGCCGACCGTAGTCCGGCCAGGGCTCTCCTGATAAAGAGAGAGACTTTAGTGTCTTCAGAATATCGCCGAAAGGCGAGTGCTGAAAGATGTCCGTGGTAGTAAACTCCATGATCGGCGCCCAATCGGATTCGATTGGCAGGGGCGCAGAGGGTTCGGGGTCCGGAGAGGAGTCCGGCTCCTTGGAGTCACGAGTCTCGCGGAGTGCGGGGCTGGTGTTCGGCTCGATCGCTGTTGGGATCACAGCCCCCGAGGCGGTGTCCAACCACCCATCCTCGGTCGGCGCAGTTGGCTCCGAATTAAGGGTCGAAGCCGATGCGGGTGCGGCCTCCAGGGCACTGTTCGGCGGCAGAGCTAGATCATGCTCGTCGTGACAGTGCGGCGCGCTCGGCAGTGGCTCGAATCCGTCGAAGATCAAGTCCCCACGGATGTCACCCGTGTAGTTTAAACTTCCAAATCTGACCTGACGGCCAGGGGCATAGCTTTCGATCTGCTCCAGATGGCCAAGTGAATTGGCCCGCAGTGCGAAGCCGCCGAAGACAAAGATCTGTCCAGGGAGGAAGGTCTCACCTTGGACTGCATTGCTATTGATGATCGTAGGAGCCATCAAGCCTAACGGCGACGACACAGAGGAACTCTCAATGAAAGCACCAATGTCGGTGTCAAAATCGGCGGATCTCGGGTAGGGGGTCCCAAACTGTGCATCTAGGCCGGATGGTAACAGGAGGCAAGGGACACGAAGTTTTACCCAGGTTCGGGCCCTCTTGATGGAGGTAAAACCCTATGTCCTGCTTGATTAATATTGATGATATGGGTAGTACAAGAGTAGATCTACCACAAGATCGGAGAGGCTAAACCCTAGAAGCTAGCCTATGGTATGATTGTTGTTCTGTATGTTGGCCTACGGACTAAAAACCCTCTGGTTTATATAGACACCGGAGAGGGTTAGGGTTACACAAAGTCGGTTACAATGGTAGGAGATCTATATATCCGTATCACCAAGCTTGCCTTCCACGTCAAGGAAAGTCCCTTCCGGACACGGGACGAAGTCTTCAATCTTGTATCTTCATAGTCCAGGAGTCCGGCTGAAGGTATAGTCCAGCCATCCAGACACCCCCTAATACAGGACTCCCTCACCAAGTTCTATAATGAAAAATTCCCACTAGTATATGAAAGAGACAACATATGAGACTCTCTATATGAAGAACATGGTGCTACTTTGAAGCACAAAATATGAGACTCGCTATATCATGGTGCTACTTTGGAGCACAAGTGTGGAAAAAGGATAGTAGCATTGCCCCTTTTTTTGGGCTTTCTTTTTTTCTTTGGCCTTTCTCTTTTTTGGGGGACAATGCTCTATTGAATGATGATCATCACACTTTTATTTATTTACAAATCAATGATTACAACTCGATTCTAAAACAAAGTATGACTCTATATGATTACAACTCGATTCTAAAACAAAAGAATTCAGAGAAGATTCAAATATTATTCATAGATAGACTGGATCATAAACCCACAATTCATCAATCTCAACAAACACACCGCAAAAAGAAGATTACATCGAATAGATCTCCACAAGAGAGGGAGAGAACTTTGTATAAAGATTCAAAGAGAGAGAAGAAGCCATCTAGCTACTAACTATGGACCCGAAGGTCTGAGGTAAACTACTCTCACTTCATCGGAGGGGCTATGATGATGTAGAAGCCCTCCATGATGACGGCCCTCTTCCAGCGGAGCTCCGGAACAGGCCCCAAGATGGGATCTCGTGGATACAGAAAGTTGCGGCGGTGGAATTAGGTTTTTGGCTCCTGTTCTGATCGTTTGGGGGTACGTGTGTATATATAGGACGAAGAAGTACGCCGGAGGAGCAACGAGGGGCGCGCCCCCACCCTCGTGACTTCCTCTTTTGTTCCTTGGAGCAGGGTCCAAGTCTCCTGGATCACGTTCGGTGAGAAAATCACGTTCTCGAAGATTTTATTCCGTTTGGACTCCGTTTGATATTCTGTTTCTCCGAAACACTGAAATAGGCAAAAAAACAACAATTCTGGGCTGGGCCTCCGGTTAATAGGTTAGTCCCAAAAATAATATAAAAGTGGAAAATAAAGCCCAATATAGTCCAAAACAGTAGATAATATAGCATGGAGCAATCAAAATTATAGATATGTTAGAGACGTATCAGCTGACTCCGGGATGCAGGGCACGGAGGGAGGGGTTGATCCGGCCGCTGGACGGCGTCTCCGGTGAGAACCGAGTCAAGGCAGGGGCATACCCAGGCGGCGGGGATGGACGGCGCCGGCGAGATGCCTGGCAACAGGCCGGTGGCGGGGATGGACGGCGCCGGCGAGATGCCTGGCAACAGGCCGGTGACGGGGATAGACGGCGCCGGCGAGGTCCGATGACCGAGTAACAAGGGCGCGCTGGCGATGATGAGGATCGAGCGCAGCGGCGCTGGTCGCCGGCATCAGGCCGCGTGGCCCGCAGGCAAGCAGCGAGGGCGAGGAGACGCAGGAGGCGGGGTTCCGGTGGCTTTGGTCACCTGCGAGGGCTGGAGCGACGGGAGGCCACAGGGCTTGCCGGGGCTCGCTGCTGGTGCCCCAACAAGCACAGGAGCAGGGCACCACAGGAGGAGGTCGGTCCTGGCCAGAGGGATCGCCGCGAGGAAGCGAGCGGGAGGATGGAGAGATGGGGATCGGGCGGAGCTGAGCGAGGGGGGTCGGGACAAAGGGACTGAGGAGGAGAGATGATGGCGCTCGGGAGGGAGATGGGGATCAAGCAGGAGGCTCTCCCCTGGCACTAGGGTTAGCGAGGGAGAGAGGCTGGGCTGGCCTTTGGTCGCCTGGAGGCCCAGCTTGACCTTGGGCCACTTCGGTGGGAAGGGAAAAGCCAGGAGGCCTGCTTGGCTGGCCAAAAGAAATAAAAAGGTTTTCTTTTCCATATCTCAGAAAAAGAAAAGAGCCAAGGAATTTATTTGGAGGTTCAAATAAACCTGAAGTTAACTAAAATGGTATGTTACTACTTTGACATAATTTCAAAACTCCACAACTAGACTTGAAGCAAGGGGAGAAGGATGGAGGATTTAAATAATTTAGAGACGAGAGGAGTTTCAAATGCAAGTGTGTTAGCGGTAAATCCAAATAATTGGAATATTTACTACAGCTCTCTAAATATCGAGAGGATATGTTATATAGAGAAATCACCATGTGAGTTCCCTCAATTTAAATAGATCAAAAGATCTATGCAATTTATTTAGTTGAGTTAAAAAAATGACATAATGACATGATGCAATGCAAATGATGCAATGATGAATGCAACAAACCAACAACTCACACGACAAAACTCGGAAAAACATGGAACGCGTCTGAAACTCCGGTCTTGGGGCGTCACAGTATTGGAGGGCAAGAGTGACAGAAGCTTCAACCTAGCATAGAAATTGATGCATATGGGATTGAAGGGGGACCAATATATCCTAATGCTATGGTTGGGTTTTACCTTAATGAACGTTAGTAGTTGCAGATGCTTGCTAATAGTTCCAATCATAAGTGCATAGAATTCCAAGTCACGGGTGACATGATAGTTGTGGCCTCTCCCACATAAAACTTGCTATCGGTCTAGTAAAGTAGTCAATTGCTTAGGGACAATTTCACAACTCCTACCACCACTTTTCCACACTCGCTATAAACTTTATTGCTTCTTTACCTAAACAGCCCCTTGTTTTTATTTGTGTACTCTTTATATTCTTGCAAACCTATCCAACAACACCTAAAAAGTACTTCTAGTTTCATACTTGTTTTATGTAAAGCGAACGTTAAGTGTGCATAGATTTGTATCAGTGGTCGATAGAACTTGAGGGAATATTTGTTCTACCTTTAGCTCCTCGTTGGGTTCGACACTCTTACTTATCGAAAGAGGCTACAATTGATCCCCTATACTTGTGGGTTATCAAGACCTTTTTCTGGCACCGTTGCCGGGGAGTCGTAGCGTGGGGTGAATATTCTCGTGTGTGCTTGTTTGCTTTATCACTAAGTAATTTTTATTTGTTGTTCTAAGTTGTTCTCTATCTTTAGTTATGTATATGGAACACGAAATGCCAAAAAAATTAGGTGTACTTGCTACTCATGGAGATGGGGAACCTCCTAAAACCCTCGATGTTGGTTATGTGAAAATATTATGTATTACTTTGATAATCCTGAGAAAACCCCATTCAATTATGTAATGGGAGACACATTGGATCAACGTTAATACTTTAGGGATTATCTCTTGACTTAAAAAGGGAAACTATTTATGGGATGAAATTCACATGTTGCATTGGTATGCTCGGGAACTATGCTTGAGATATGATTATACTTGTTGCTCTAGGATGAAGGCTCCACACCTTCCCTTTTCATGCTAATTTAATGATGATAAAACCTTGGCATCTTATGCTAATGGTATATATGATTACTATGATGTGGAACAAATAGAAGAGTTCATTGCTTTTATGGGTGCCTATGAAATTGAACCTTTGTTTAAAGAGTTTGAAGATTTTGATGATTCAGTTTATAGACCTGAAAATTTTGCTATAATTAAATATTTCTATGAGAATTATGAATTCAATTCCGATATGATGATTTTATTTAGAAAGTCTCCGCTGTCCAAGAAGAGACTAATATTTTGCAGGAGTCTATGGAAGAAGAAATTAATGACATTGTTGGATGAAAAAGATGAGGAGGAGAGCGAAGAACAAAGGGAGGAAGAGCGGATTGATCACCCGTGCCCACCTTCTAATGAGAGTAACTCTTCAACTCATACATTGTTTAATTTCCCTCCGTGCTTACTGAAGGATGAATGCTATGATAATTGTTATGATCCCGTTGATTCTTTTGAAATATCCCTTTTTGATGATGCTTGCTATGCTTGTGGCCAAGATGCCAATGTGAATTATGCTTATGGAGATGAACTTGTTATAGTTCCTTATGTTAAACATGAAATTGTTGCTATTGCACCCACACATGATAGTCCTATTATCTTTTTGAATTCTCCCGACTACACTATATCGAGAAAGTTTGCCCTTATTAAGGATTATATTGATGGGTTGCCTTTTACCGTTGCACATGATGATTTTGATAGATATAATATGCATGTGCTTGCTGCTCCTACTTGCAATTATTATGAGAGAGGAACTACATCTCCGCCTCTCCATGTTTCCAATATGGTAAAATTGCAAGAAACTATTTATACTATGCATTGGACTTTACTTTGTGAGAATGAATTGTTCTTTATGACATGCCGATGCATAGGAATAGAGTTAGACTTCGTCATTACATGATATATGTTACTTTGTGCTCACTACTAAATAACAAATCATTGTTAATTAAAATTGGCTTTGATATACCTTGGGATCCGGGTGGATCCATTACTTGAGCACTATATGCCTAGCTTAATGGCTTTAAAGAAAGCGCTGCCAGGGAGACAACCCGAAAGTTTTAGAGAGTCATTTATTTCTGTTGTGTGCTTTTATGAAGTTTAAAAAAAGGGAACCCAAACTTTTTCAAAAAGGAAAGTGAAAGTGAGAGAGACAAGCATTGTTGAAGTGGAGGAGCTCCTTGAACTTTGTTCATGCTCACGGAAACTTTGTGAATCTTGATTATAGGAACTTTTCAACAAAAATAATTATCCCCTTGTACAATTACATTGTATTATAAAAATAATGTGCCAAGGTTTGCCTTTAGGATGTTTTCAATGCTTGTTGGTTTGTACGATGCAGGACAGAAACTTTGGCTGTAGTGCGCGATTTTACATTTTTTACTGGAACATCAAATGGTTCTGAAACTTTTTGCACTGTCTTTCTATACAAATTTTTTATTTTTCCTGATTTTTGTAGAATTTTTGGAGTACCAGAGGTATGGTTAATGTTCAGATTATTACAGACTGTTCTGTTTTAGACAGATTCTGTTTTTGATGCATAGTTTGCTTGTTTTGATGAAACTATTAATTTTTATCAGTGGATTAAGCCATGAAAAAGTTATATTACAGTAGCTAAAATGCAAAAACAAAATATGAATTGGTTTACAATAGTACTTAGAGTAGTTATTTGCTTTATTATACTAACGGATCTTACCGAGCTTTCTGTTGAGTTTTGTGTGATTGAAGTTTTCAAGTTTTGGGAGAGATCACGATGGATGAAGGAATAAGGAGTGGCAAGAGTCTAAGCTTGGGGATGCCCGAGGCACCCCAAGGAAATATTCAAGGACTCCCAAGCAACCAAGCTTGGGGATGCCCCGGAAGGCATCCCCTCTTTCTTCTAACGATCATCGGTAATTTCACTTGGAGCTATATTTTTATTCGTCACATGATATGCGTAAATCTTGGAGTGTATTTTTTGCATTTAGTTTCCACTTTTATTTTATGCACCATGCTGGTATGAGATAGTCCTTGGTTGATTTATAGAATTCTCATTGCACTTCACTTATATCTTTTGAGTATGGCTTTATAGAATGCTTCATGTGCTTCACTTATATCATTTGAAGTTTGGATTGCCTGTTTCCCTACACATAGAAAACCGCAATTTGTAGACTGCTCTTTTGCTTCACTTATATTTGTTAGAGTGTGGGCATATCTTTTTTAGAAAGAATTGAACTCTCTTGCTTCACTTATATCTATTTAGAGAGATGACAGGAACTGGTCATTCACATGGTTAGTCATAAAATCCTACATAAAACTTGTAGATCACTGAATATGATATGTTTGATTCCTTGCAATAGTTTTGTGATATAAAGATGATGATATTAGAGTCATGCTAGTGGGTAGTTGTGGATTGTAGAAATACTTGTGTTGAAGTTTGTGATTCCTGTAGCATGCACGTATGATGAACCGTTATGTAACGAAGTTGGAGCATGAGGTATTTATTGATTGTCTTCCTTATGAGTGGCGGTCGGGGATGAGCAATGGTCTTTTCCTACCAATATATCTCCCTAGGAGCATGCGCGTGGTACTTTGTTTCGATGACTAATAGATTTTTGCAATAAGTATGTGAGTTCTTTATGACTAATGTTGAGTCCATGGATTATACGAACTCTCACCCTTCCATCATTGCTAGCCTCTTCGGTACCGTGCATTGCCCTTTCTCACCTTGAGAGTCGGTGCAAAATTCGCCGGTGCATCCAAACCCCATGATACGATACGCTCTGTCACACATAAGCCTCCTTATATCTTCCTCAAAATAGCCACCATACCTACCTATCATGGCATTTCCATAGCCATTCCGAGATATATTGCCATGCAACTTCCATCATCATCATATACATGCCTTGAGTATTCATTGTCATATTGCTTTGCATGATCGTAAGATAGCTAGCATGATGTTTTCATGGCTTGTCCGTTTTTTGATGTCATTGCTGTGCTAGATCATTGCACATCCCGGTACACCAACGGAGGCATTCATATAGAGTCATATTTTTGTTCTAGTATCGAGTTGTAATATTGAGTTGTAAGTAAATATAAGTGTGATGATCATCATTATTAGAATATTGTCCCATGATCAAAATAAAAGTGGCCAAAGAAGCCCCCCCCAAAAAAAAGATAGAGGCCAAAGAAGCCTACAAAAAAACAAAAAAAGAGAAGGGGCAATGTTACTATCCTTTTACCACACTTGTGCTTCAGAGTGGCACCATGTTCTTCATATAGAGAGTCTCTTGAGTTATCACTTTCATATACTAGTGGGAATTTTCATTATAGAACTTGGCTTGTATATTCCAACGGTGGGCTTCCTCAAATGCCCTAGGTCTTCATGAGCAAGCCAGTTGGATGCACACCCACTTAGTTTCAGTTTGAGCTTTCATACACTTATAGCTCTAGTGCATCCATTGCATGGCAATCCCTACTCCTCACATTAACATCAATTGATGGGCATCTCCATAGCCCATTGATTAGCCGCGTTGATGTGAGACTTTCTCCCTTTTTGTCTTCTCCACACAACCTCCACCATCATATTCTATTCCATCTATAGTGCTATATCCATGGCTCACGCTCATGTATTGCGTGAAAGTTGAAAAGGTTTGAGAACGTCAAAAGTATGAAACAATTGCTTGGCTTGTCATCGGGGTTGTGCATGATGTGAATATTTTGTGTGGTGAAGATGGAGCATAGCCAGACTATATGATTTTGTAGGGATAACTTTCTTTGGCCATGTTATTTTGAAAAGACATGATTGCTTTATTAGTATGCTTGAAGTATTATTGTCTTAATGTCAAATGATAGACTATTGCTTTGAATCACTCTTGTCTTAATATTCATGCCATGATTAGATATATGATCAAGATTATGCTAGGTAGCATTCCACATCAAAAATTGTATTTTTTTATCATTTACCTACTCGAGGACGAGCAGGAATTAAGCTTGGGGATGCTGATACGTCTCCGTTATATCTATAATTTTTGACTGTTCCATGCCAATATTCTACAACTTTCATATACTTTTGGCAAATTTTTATACTATTTTTGGGACTAACATATTGATCCAGTGTCCAGTGCCAGTTCCTGTTTGTTGCATGTTTTTTTGTTTCATAGAAAATCCATATCAAACGGAGTCCAAACGGATTAAAAACGTACGGAGAATATTTTTGGAATATTTGTGAAATGTGGGAAGAAGAACCAACGCGAGAAGGTGCCCGAGGGGGCCACGAGCCAGGGGCGCGCCTGCCCCCTTGGGCGCGCCCCTGACCCTCGTGGGGCCCCCCGTAAGGCAGTTGCTGCTCTTCTTTGGCCGCAAGAAAGCTAATTTTCGGAGAAAAATCTGGGCGAAGGTTTCAATCCAATCGGAGTTATGGATCTCCAGATATATAAGAAACGGTGAAAGGGCAGAATACCAGAGCGCAGAAACAGAGAGAGACAAAGAGACATATCCAATCTCGGAGGGGCTCTCGCCCCTCCGCCGCCATGGAGGCCATGGCCAGAGGGGAAACCCTTCTCCCATCTAGGGAGAAGGTCAAGGAAGAAGAAGAAGGGGGCTCTCTCCCCCTCTCTCCTGGTGGCACCGGAACGCCACCGGGGCCATCATCGTGTGACGGTGATCTACACCAACACCTCTGTCATCTTCACCAACATCTTCATCACCTTCCTCCATCTATCTACAGCGGTCCACTCTCCCGCAACCCGTTGTACCCTCTACTTGAACATGGTGCTTTATGCTTCATATTATTATCCAATGATGTGTTGCTATCCTATGATGTCTGAGTAAATTTCCGTTGTCCTATCGGTAATTGGTGAATTGCTATGATTGGTTTAATTTGCTTGTGGTTATGTTGCTGTCCTTTGGTGCCCATCATATGAGCGCGCGCGTGGATCACACCATAGGGTTAGTTGTATGTTGATAGGATTATGTATTGGAGGGCAAGAGTGACAGAAGCTTCAACCTAGCATAGAAATTGATGCATATGGGATTGAAGGGGGGCCAATATATCTTAATGCTATGGTTGGGTTTTACCTTAATGAACGTTAGTAGTTGCGGATTCTTGCTAATAGTTCCAATCATAAGCGCATAGAATTCCAAGTTAGGGATGACATGAGAGCAGTGGCCTCTCCCACATAAAACTTGCTATCGGTCTAGTAAAGTAGTCAATTGCTTAGGGACAATTTCGCAACTCCTACCACCACTTTTCCACACTCTCTATACTAACTTTATTGCTTCTTTGCCTAAACAAGCCCTAGTTTTTATTTGCATACTCTTTATATTCTTGCAAACCTATCCAACAACACCTACAAAGTACTTCTAGTTTCAAACTTGTTTTAGGTAAAGCGGACGTTAAGCGTGCGTAGAGTTGTATCGGTGGTCGATAGAACTTGAGGGAATATTTGTTCTACCTTTAGCTCCTCGTTGGGTTCGACACTCTTATTTATCGAAAGAGGCTACAATTTATCCCTATACTTGTGGGTTATCACTGCTTCTTCCTCAAATTCTCTCTGTGCCACTAGCGCGGCACTAACCACTTGATTCGTTGCCGCTAGATATAGCAGCAACGGCTCTTGCAGTTTAGGTGCAACTAGTATTGGTGTGGAGGAGAGGTACTTCTTCAAATCTTGCAGCGCTGCCTCTGCCTCCGGAGTCCATTTCATTGGACCCACCTTCTTCAAAACTTTGAAGAAGGGGAGGGTGCGCTCAGCAGATTTGGAGATGAACCTACTTAGAGCAGCAACACAGCCGGCAAGCCTACGGACGTCTATGCTCAATTGCTTTGATCTTGTCGGGATTTGCTTCGATTCCACGTTGAGACACAAAGAACGCAAGAAGTTTGCTGGATGGGACGCCGAACACGCACTTCTCCGGGTTGATCTTGAGGTTGATCTTGCGTAGGTTGGCAAATGTTTCCTCCAGATCCTGCACGAGTGTGGCCTTGTCCATGGTTTTGACTACTATATCATCCATATAGGCTTCCATATTTCTATGCAGCTGGGGCTCAAAACCAATTTGGACTGCTCGGGCAAATGTTGAACCCGCGCTTTTCAACCCAAAAGGCATCCGTACGAAATAGTAGGTACCACGTGGGGTGATGAACGCAGTTTTCTCTTCGTCTTCCTTCATCATGAAGATCTGGTGGTATCCTGAGTAGGCTTCGAGGAATGACAGCAGGTCACACCCGGCAATGGAGTCCACTATCTGGTCAATGCGTGGCAAAGGGAAAGGATCCTTTGGACAAGCCTTATTGATAGTTGTGTAGTCAATACATAGCCTCCACTTCCCATTTGCCTTACGCACTACCATTGGATTGGCAAACCACGTGGGGTGGAGCACTCCTCTGACCAAGCCTGCCACCTCCAACTTCCTGATCTCTTTGATGATGAACTCTTGTCGCTCCAAAGCTTGCTTTCTGACCTTCTGCTTGACGGGCCGCGCATGGGGACAAACGACAAGGTGGTGCTCAATCACCTCCTTGGAAATGCCGGGGGATGTCGGATGCTTGCCATGCAAACATGTCGACATTCGCCCGCAGGAAGGCGACGAATGCGCTTTCCTATTTGCTGTCGAGGGTGGAGCTTATGGTAAAAGCTCCACCAGTGACATCCTCCTTGACGAGCACCTTCTTGGTTTTTGGCGGGGCCGCCTTGGACCTCTTGCTCCCACTGGCGGAGCTCTCTGGCATGTCCTCAACGGTAACGCGGCACTTCAAAGAGGCGCGTTTGCCGGAGGAGGTGCAGGAGTCCTTGCCAGGGTCGGAAGTCTTGCCGGAAGGGGCCTTGCCGGCAGAGGCAGAGGCCTTGCCGGTTTTCTTCCCTCCCCGGGCCTCAGCGGCAGGAACAAGTGCCTTGGCGGCAGCCGCTGCAACTGCCTCCCGGTAGAGTTAGTCAGCGCAGATGAGCACGTCCTTCTTGTCGGAGGGAACGGTGATGATGCTCATCGGCCCGGGCATCTTCAACGTGTTGTAAGTGTAATGTGATGCCGCCGTAAACTTGGCCAACGCTGGGTGGCCGAGGATACCATTATAGGGCAAGGGTATCTTGGCAACATCAAAAACAATCTTCTCCGTCCGATAGTTCAGCTCGCCCCCAAATGTGATGGGCAACGTGACTTTGCCCTTCGGCTGACTCCTCCCCGAGTTGACCCCTTGAAACATGCCCGTCTCCTCGAGATCTCCATCGAGGATCTGTAGCCTTTCGATCACAGCGGGCGAGATCAAGTTCAGACTGGCCACACCGTTAACTAGTATCTTCGTCACCTTGAGGTTGCGTATAGTTGGGGAAACCAACAACGACAAACACCCGACCGCAGTTGTGCGGTTAGGGTGATCCTCGGTGTCAAAAATGATAGGCGTGCTGGACCACTTCAGTGGCCTCTGGGCATCGAACGATGGCTCCGCCGCAGTGACTTCACGCGCCCACTTCTTCAGTTGGTGGTGAGAGGTGTGCAGCGAGGCGCCATCGTTGATGCACATGGCCTCCGTAGCTTTCTGGAACTCGTGCTCGCTGGACTCGTCGCCCTCATCATGATCATCATCTTCCTCCTTCTTGTCGCAGCCCCGAGCGGGCCTCTCATGTTGATTATCCTTATCGTGGCAGCCTCCTCGAACGGCATGCTTCTTGCCGGACCCCTCAGCACCATCCTGGCCCTTCTCCTTGTCGCACCTCTCATATTCATCTTTATGCTTCTCTGCAAGCAGCTCAACCTGCCGGCAATTCTGGAGGTCATGGCCTTTGGTGCGGTGGATCTTGTAGTACTACTTGTTGGAGCCTCCTGGCTTGTCGGCAGTCGCCAAGGCCCGGCAGGCGGCGCACCCGACAACTTCCTTGCCGGGGTCATCAACCTTGGCCTTCTTGGCAGTGCCGGGGTCGCCGGATCCCTCGACGGCAAGCACTGTCTTGCCCTTACGCTTGCTATTGCAGCGTTGGCCCTTGTTTGCCGGGGCGGCGACGTCTTCGTCTGTGGAGTCGGTTTCCACGCCGGCATCTTCACCAGGGTACTTCCTTCCTTCTTCAGCCCGAGCGCACCTATCGTCCAGAACATACAGCTCGGCTACATCTTTAACCTTGTTCATTGCCAGCTCCTCGCGCATCTTGTGGTTGAGCACATTCTGATGGGATGCACTGATGACAGCGGCGGTATGAACATCTGGGATGTTGTACTGCACACGACTGAACCTTTGTATGTACTTCCGCAGGGACTCATCGTCCTTCTGGGGGATGACATGCAAATCACTCGCCTGGCCAGGAGCTTGGTGGCCTCTGGTAAAGGCGCCAACAAACTCATGGCACATATCCGACCAAGAAGAGATGGAATCCACTGGAAGATGCATCAACCATGACATGACATTGGGCTTAAGTGCCAATGGGAAATAAGTGGCAAGCACCTTATTGTCGCGAGCCCCGGCAGCTTGCATCGCGATGGTGTAGATGCTGAGGAACTCCGACAGGTGAGTCTTGCCTTTGTATTTTTCTCCGCCCTCAGGCTTGAACGTGCGGTGGGTGGGCCACTGGAACTGCCGCAGCTCACGGGTAAAGGCTGGACAATCCACCTCGTAAGGTAGGTCGTCGGCCCTCCCCAGCGCTGGGCGGTCCATAGTGGGTCCCCCCCGCCTATATGACTGATGGCTCGCATCCAGCCGCCGCTCGATAGTGGTCCAAGCGTCTTCTTGAGCTTGCTCCGAAGGACTTGACGTTGGTCGCAGCGGGCTCGTGGGTCGGACGACGTCGTAGAAACATTGTCGCGGGCGCCGGCCCGGCGAGCCGACGGCTGTTTTCGCGACCGTGGGGGAGGAGAGTGCACCATGGTCGCAGCGTCCCGAGTCCTCCCACCACCGGCATGCACCGGCTCGACAGAATGCCGGCACGAGGGTCCCGCTGGGCGTGGCTCGTCTTTGTTGGCGAAGTTGATGAGGCTTCGAATGGTGGCCCTCCACTCGTCGAGCTTCTCCGCTGCTGGAGGGAAGTCGAGGAGTAGTTGCACGCGTGCCAACGCTTCCGCTGGCATGGGTGGCTGGCTGGCTGGCTGCTGAGATGGTGCGGTGGCAGGGTCTTCATGAAGATCTGCATGCCACCACGCAGGTGCTTGGCTAGTTGGCCTAGAAGCTGTGTGCTGCCACACAGGCGCTCGCCTAGTTGGCGAGCTGGCCGCCACATCGGAACGGGCACGGGGTGATACGTCTCCAACGTATCTATAATTTTTTATTGTTCCATGCTATTATTATCTGTTTTGGATGTTTATGGGCTTTATTATACACTTTTATATTATTTTTGGGACTAACCTATTAACCGGAGGCCCAACCCAAATTGTTGTTTTCTTGCCTATTTCAGTGTTTCGAAAAAAAGGAACAGAGTCTAAACAGAATGAAACCTTCGGGAAAGTTATTTTTGGAACGGAAGCAATCCAGGAGACTTGGAGTTTATGTCAGGGAAGCTTCGAGGGAGGCACGAGGCAGGGAGGCGCGCCCCCACCCTCGTGGGCGCCTCGTGGCTCCCCTGACCGACTTCTTTCGCCTATATATATCAATATACCCTAGAAACATCGAGGAGCAGAATAGATCAGGAGTTCCGCCGCCAGAAGCCTCCGTAGCCACCTAAAACCAATCTAGACCCGTTCCGGCACCCTGCCGGAGGGGGAATCCCTCTCCGGTGGCCATATTCATCATCCCGGCGCTCTCCATGACGAGGAGGGAGTAGTCCACCCTCGGGGCTGAGGGTATGTACCAGTAGCTATGTGTTTGATCTCTCTCTCTCTCTCGTGTTCTTGAGGTGGTACGATCTTGATGTATCGCGAGCTTTGCTATTATAGTTGGATCTTATGATGTTTTCTCCCCCTCTACTCTCTTGTGATGAATTGAGTTTTCCCTTTGAAGTTGTCTTATCGGATTGAGTCTTTAAGGATTTGAGAACACTTGATGTATGTCTTGCATGTGCTTATCTGTGGTGGCAATGGGATATCATGTGATCCACTTGATGTATGTTTTGGTGATCAACTTGCGAGTTCCGTGACCTCGTGAACTTATGCATAGGGGTTGGCACACGTTTTCGTCTTGACTCTCCGGTAGAATCTTTGGGGCACTCTTTGAAGTTCTTTGTGTTGGTTGAATAGATGAATCTAAGATTGTGTGATGCATATCGTATAATCATATCCACAGATACTTGAGGTGACATTGGAGTATCTAGGTGACATTAGGATTTTGGTTAATTTGGGTCTTAAGGTGTTATTCTAGTACGAACTCTATGATAGATTGAATGGAAAGAATAGCTTCATGTTATTTTACTACGGACTCTTGAATAGATCGATCAGAAAGGATAACTTTGAGGTGGTTTTGTACCCTACCATAATCTCTTCGTTTGTTCTCCGCTATTAGTGACTTTGGAGTGACTCTTTGTTGCATGTTGAGGGATAGTTATATGATCCAATTATGTTATTATTGTTGAGAGGACTTGCACTAGTGAAAGTATGAACCCTAGGCCTTGTTTGAACACATTGCAATACCGTTTGTGCTCACTTTTATCATTAGTTACCTTGCTGTTATTATATTTTCAGATTACAAAAACCTATATCTACCATCCATATTGCACTTGTATCACCATCTCTTCGCCGAACTAGTGCACCTATACAATTTACCATTGTATTGGGTGTGTTGGGGACACAAGAGACTCTTTGCTATTTGGTTGCAGGGTTGTTTGAGAGAGACCATCTTCATCCTACGCCTCCCACGGATTGATAAACCTGAGGTCATCCACTTGAGGGAAATTTGCTACTGTCCTACAAACCTCTGCACTTGGAGGCCCAACAACGTCTACAAGAAGAAGGTTGTGTAGTAGACATCAAGCTCTTTTCTGGCGCCATTGCCGGGGAGGTTAGCGCTTGAAGGTATATCTTTAGATCTTGCAATCGAATCTTTTAGTTTCTTGTTTCATCACTAGTTTAGTTTATAAAAGAAAATTACAAAAAAATGGAATTGAGTTTGCCTCATACGCTTCATCTTTCTAATATCTTTCGTGAGAATGATGGAAAGGAAAATTGTGCTCAAATGCTAGAAGAAGAAGTCTATAAAATGTTTGGCACTAAATCTTTGAATGATGAGCATGATTGCAATGTTATTAGTATGAACTCTTTGAATATCCATAGTACTAATGATGATTGCACTAGTCATGATGAAAATATCACTTATAAGCATGTCGATTTTTGTGGAGTGCATAGAGTTTGCAATTACATACCAAACAGGGATGATAGATTTTGCAAGAGGCATAAGTATTTGGAAACTAAATGGTTGCAAGAAAGGCTAGATGTTTGTGCTGAAAATTTAAACTTTCTTGGCCCTACTTGTGAACTTTGAAATGAACGTGATCGTTTCAGTACCCAATGCAAATTGTTTCATGATCGTATCGTGTCCAAAAACTGTGATGACTTGATTTCCCTTGCACATCATAATGAACTTAGTTTGCTCTTGGGTTATGAAGAAATGAAACATATATCTAAGGTTATTCCAGAATTGCCCTTCATAGAGTTCTTAATTTTGATCTAGAGGAAATTTATATGTATTGTGCGGTGAATTGCATTGAAAATCCTTATATTGCCAATTACATAAAGAAAAAAACAAATAGAGGATGAAGAGAATACTAATGAAAGGGAAGAGACTTCCCAATATTCTCCTATTATTTCTTATGATGAATCAGGTAACGAGGAGGAGCCTTCTAATCAACCAATCTCATTAATAAGGAGCTCCAAAAAGAGGATTGAACCCACACATGATGTGAAGAAGAAAAAGAAAAGACGGAGAAACAAAGGTAGAAAGGTATCTCTCCCAAATGATGTTGCTCCTATTTACTCATTGTGATGATGATAATTGCTATACTATTGGTGCCATCCATACTATTAATGATGAGAGTGATTATGCTTATGATATGAAAAGGCCCAAGCTTGGGGATGCTATGTTTGATGAAGATGATGTTTTTGAGAATATATTTGCTGCAATTAATGTTTGTCCTAAGCTTAGGGATGCTACGTTTAATGAAGATGATATTTTTAGTCTCCCAAGTTTTGATATACAACTGTATAATGATGATAGCATACCTCCTACTTATGATGATTTTATTGATGAAAGTGGGTTTGGAAGAGTGTCAACTTTAGGAAGTAATGATCCCACTATTTTGGAGGATGTTGAATCTTATTATGATAATTATTAAAGTGGATTAGGAGAGGTCATGACTTTATTTAGTAACAATTCCACTATCTTGGAAGAGGTTTCAATTGATTATGATGAGAACAAAGTTGCTACTTATGATGATTATTGTGATGAAACTTATGCTATAAAAGTAGTGATGATTATATTTATAAAACTTGTTATGATTATGATTACTCTTTTTCTAAACATTACTCATTTAATGTGGAAACAATTTATAGTATTCGAGTCTCTTATGATACTCCCACTATTTCGAATGAGAAAACTTTTGCTTATGTGGAGAGTAGTAAAAATTCTATACTTGTAGATCATGAAAAGAATGCTTTAGGTGCTGGTTATACTGTTGAATTCATTCATGATGCTACCGAAAATTATTATGAGGGAGGAATATATGCTTGTAGGAATTGCAATAATACCAAGTTTCCTTTCTATGTGATTAAAGTTTTGAAGTTATGCTTGTCTTGCCTTCCTATGCTAGTTGATTATTGTTCCCATAAGTTGTTTGCTCATAAAATCCCTATGCATAGGAAATGGGTTAGACTTAAATGTGCTAGTCATATTCTTCATGATGCTCTCTTTATGTTTCAATTCTTATCTTTTATGTGAGCATCATTGAAATGATCATGCCTAGCTAGGGGCGTTAAACGATAGCGCTTGTTGGGAGGCAACCCAACTTCACTTTTGTTCTTTGCTTTTTGCTCCTATTTAGTGACAAATAATTCATCTAGCCTCCGTTTAGATGTGGTTTTATGCTTTTAATTAGTGTTTGTGCCAAGTAGAGCCTTTAGGATCTTCTTGGGTGATTGTTATTTGATCTTGCTGTAAAAAACAGAAAGTATGCGCTCACAAGAATAATTTTCAGTTTTTACCAGAGAGCGATAAAATACCAATTCCACTTGCAGTAGATTAATAAACAAATTGTCTAGGACTTCCTAATTTCTCAGGATTTTTGGGGTTCCAAAAGTATACGTTTGATATAGATTACTACAGACTGTTCTGTTTTTGACAGATTCTGTTTTCTATATGTTGTTTGCTTATATTTGATGAATCTATTAGTAGTATCGGAGGGTATGAACCATAGATGAGTTGGAATACAGTAGATATTACACCAATATGAATTTAGAATGAGTTCACAACAGTACCTAAGTGGTGATTTATTTTCTTATACTAACGGAGCTTACGAGTTTTCTGTTAAGTTTTGTGTTGTGAAGTTTTCAAGTTTTGAATAAAGATTCGATGGACTATGGAATAAGAAGTGGCAAGAGCCTAAGATTGGGGATGACCAAGGCACCCCAAGGTAATATTCAAGGACAACCAAGAGCCTAAGTTTGGGATGCCCCGGAAGGCATCCCCTCTTTCGTCTTCGTTCATCGGTAACTTTACTTGGAGCTATATTTTTATTCGCCACATGATATGTGTTTTGCTTGGAGCGTCATTTTATTTTATTTTGTTTTGCATGTTGTTTGAATAAAATATCAAGATATGAAATTATTAAATGTTAGAGAGTCTCCACATGGTTGCATAATTATTCGACTACTCATTGATCTTCACTTATATCTTTTGGAGTAGTTTGTCATTTGCTCTAGTGCTTCACTTATATCTTTTAGAGCATGGCAGTGGTTTTATTTTATAGAAATAATTGATCTCTCATGCTTCACTTATATTATTTTGAGAGTCCTTTAGAACAACATGGCATTATAAAACCTTCATATAAGTGCATTGAACACTAAGAGAAGTTTGATACTTGATGATTGTTTTGAGATATGGAGATGGTGATATTAGAGTCATGCTAGTTGAGTAGTTGTGAATTTGAAGAATACTTGTTTTGAAGTTTGTGATTCCCGTAGCATGCACGTATGGTGAATCGTTATGTGATGAAGTCGGAGCATGATTTATTTATTGATTGCCTTCCTTATGAGTGGCGGTCGGGGACGAGCGATGGTCTTTTCCTACCAATCTATCCCCTAGGAGCATGCGTGTAGTACTTTGTTTCGATAACTAATAGATTTTCGCAATAAGTATGTGAGTTCTTTATGACTAATGTTGAGTCCATGGATTACGCACTCTCACCCTTCCACCATTGCTAGCCTCTCTAGTATCGCGCAACTTTCGCCGGTACCATAAACCCACCATATACCTTCCTCAAAACAGCCACCGTACCTACATATTATGGCATTTCCATAGCCATTCCGGGATATATTGCCATGCAACTTTCCACCGTTCCGTTTGCTATGACACGCTTCATCATTGTCATATTGCTTTGCATGATCATGTAGTTGACATCGTATTTATGGCAAAGCCACCGTTCATAATTCTTTTATACATGTCACTCATGAGTCATTGCACATCCCGGTACACCGCCGGAGGCATTCATATAGAGTCATGTTTTGTTCTAAGTATCGAGTTGTAGAGTTGTAAGAAAATAAAAGTGTGATGGTCATCATTATTAGAGCATTGTCCCATGTGAGAAAAGGATGATGGAGACTATGATTCCCCCATAAATCGGGATGAGACTCTTGGGTGGCGGCGAGCCTGGCCCCTCCTTGGGAGCCTTTTCCTTCTTCGTGGCGGAAAGCCTCCTCACTGGAGCCATGGACGCTTTGGCGGGATGGCAGAACGAGGAAGGAGGACAAGTAGGGACCGAAAAAATGAAGATGAGCTGGGGGGCTCCGTCCCCTCTCCCATTTATATAGCCAGAGGGAGGCCAACCGCCGACCTCTCACGTCCAGGTAATGATGTCCTTTCTGCATGCACCAGGCAGTTGTCACGTCGGGCAGTTGCCGAGGCAGCGTGGAAAGTGGAGACGCCCATGTCCCATCAAGCGCCACGCGTCGAGTCGGCCCGCAGGCGATTAGGGCTCGCAACGCTTGACCCTTGCCCTTTGGCTTCGCCTTGAAGCCAAGTCCGACCGCGCCTTGGGTCCGGGGGCTACTGGCGGTGTTCTGAAAACCAAGGTGCCTAGACTTGCCTGCCTGCGGCCCATGGCGTGGCTCCGTCGACGGCCTGGTACGACCCATCTACAACACCTTCAAGACAAGACCCTCGCGAGGGGCCAAGCCTCGCGAGGCGGGCGACATCAAGACCTCCGGAGGGAGCGGCCTCCCCAGACTGGCTCCCGAGAAGTGGAGATTTCTATGCGGGTGCCCACCTCATGAGATTAAGGTGATGCAAGCCATGACGACCAAGGCCAGTCGGTCGTCAGCGGGCGTGGAGCAGCAGGTTTCCTCTTTGGTGCTAAGGAGACAAGCGCAAGCGCGCGGTCTCGAGGTATCTACCAAAGATTTCCATTCTCATGCAACGTGACCAAGACCGCCAGGACGGCAGGACGAATGTCATCGTCAAGCCCACCGCTGCGTCACGGCCAGAGGCTTTGCAGGCAAAGACCACCTTTCATCTGACTACGGTGATGAAGGAGCGATGACGACGCCGCGCCTTCCGCCTTCGTTTCGCTTCAATGCTTGTAGTAGTCCCTAGGTGATCCATAGATCTGAATGTATTTATTATTAGTTTTTTCATGTTCATTGTCGTGTCATAATTAAAGATTAATAGATTGAAAGTTTTCTAAAAAAATTTGCTTGTAACTAACCATTTATTTATAAGAGTAAATGAGTGCATCACAAATTCAGGCATACCCCAGCTAAAAAAGGCCACATAAACTAGATAAGTTTTTCTTTAACACGGTACAAAAGCAAACACTCATATACATATATACGCACATACAATCACCCTTATGAACACATGAACACACACTTTATCCCAATGAACACCTTCAGAGATGAAGTTGGCACATCATCTTGAGATTGACCAAGTCGCCATAGACTCTTTCATAGTTGACGGAGCATCTCCTTTCACTGAATGTACATATCTGGATGGCATGAAAAAATCCAGAAAAATGCAAGTATCAATGTAAGTCTAAGACCTAGAACTGTAATGAGCTGAGAATACTACTGTTCTGTTAACCATGCAACCACTTGAATTGTGACGAGATAAGTTCTGGTAGCACTACTTTGGCAGTAGCAATGACGTGCTAATCTTTTTTCTGTGCGAGACGGACACGGTAAATTTCTTGCGTGTGAATAAAAAAAGAAAAAGAAAAAGAAAAGAAGGCAAGGAAAACCAGATAGGAATTCAACCGTCATCCGGGAAAGGGAAGGGGGCGGAGGAGGGCGAAGGAAGTCACAGTTTGCATAGGGTTTCTCTCCTTCCTGCCCAAGACGAACAAGCACACCACACAAACCCACACCCCCTGCGGAATTCACAAACCCACAAAAATTCCGAGCAAGATAAATCCTCTCGAAAAATCGGCGCCCCGAATCCCTTCGCAAGAGCTTCCCGAATCCCGCGAATCCCCGCGAGATTTCCCAATCCTCCGCCGCCGCCGCCTTCCGCAGATTTCACGGCGAGACCCATCGACAACACCGTACGCAGAGTGGTCGCCCGCCCGCCGAGGCGCTCTATCCCAGCCCGAGCAGCCTGCCTCCTGCTTGATCAATCTTCTCTCTTCCCACCGAGTCCTGACCTACAAACAAACCGTGCCCTAGAGCCGCCGCCGCCGCCGCCGCGCCGTACCCTAGCGTCACGGCTGAGGCCTCAATCCCGCACGCCCGCCTCTCACGCGCGTGGCCGCCATCGCCGTTCCCGTCCTTCCTCGTCGGGACATCGCGTTCTTGCTGTCTCCACCCCGTCTGCAGTCTTTAGCCATTGGGGTTTGAGGTATGAGCTTGTTATCATCCAGCGGTTAGTTAAATCCCACTGACCTTCACAACATCTGGGTGTGCCGCTGCACCCACGGCACACCATCTAGATCCGCCCCTCGGGGCTAGGCTTTGGTGGTCTCGGCTTCGCCCGAGTGGAGACTGGGCGCGGAACTGCGGATGTGCTGTTGAATCGTGTGTAGGCACCACCCTGAGTGACTGACTAGGACTAGGAGTGAAAGGTAGTTGTGGTGGTAGTAGTGGTGGTGGTTTCATTGCTGTGCCGGACCGGACGTCGCTGCTGGGGCGCGTAGATGGTGAACGGCGCCTGCTGGCATGGACCGAGGTGAGCCCTCATTGAAACCAGAATGGCTGGTGCGCGGGGTTGCCACACCGACAGTAGCTGCCACAGGCTTCCGGCCAGGAACATCACCCCGTGCAGGTGAGCTGCCTTTCCTTCAATTTACCATTTTGGTGCATATAACGGCTAGGGGTTAGTGCTGCTTATAGAAAGTTTTGCAAGATTAATTGTTATTATAGTAGTCGAATCGCATACGTTTCTAGTGGTATTGAATAATTTTACACGAGCCGTTATTAGTTCTTAGACTTTTTTATGCTGGGTGGTGTTTTTTTCATTTATGCACGGTGAAGTTAGTGCACTTCTTCTGGTGTGCAATTGCTGCCTGCTAGCTCACCATTTTTTTAAGAACAATGATCATTCTTCAACCTTTCTACCACCAGTATTGGCATGAGTCTGATTCAAGGACAATGCTTGTACTGTGAAGCGCTTTATTTAGTATGTTTTTACATGAAACATGAAGCAAGTGTAATATGTCACATAAATGCGTAATTTTGGACTTGTGGTAATCATGGAGCAATCTGTCTTCATAGACATTGTTTACATCAGCACATCAGCCTCGTGCTGTTGCATGGTAAACTGATGGTTATCAGTGTGTAATTTTTAACCGCGGTAACTGTTATTAAATTAAATATTATTTACTTGGAAATGATTTAATGGTAGTTATTGGGCTATTGCGCTGGAGTCAGTCCAGACTTCAGAGACTTTCTTGGACGGGAATGTTTACTTGTTCATGTTGGTTAGCCGTGTTGCCATAATGCATCAGCAGTCCGTGTAATGCCAAATGTACTAGGGAGTACGTGAGGATTAGGCCGAATCACCTCTTAAGAATTGCTTGGAGAGAGGCATGATGTGTAGTTGATATATCATGACTATTTCTCATGTCTTTCATGCTTGCAGCTTTGTTGATCATTCTTAAATGCTTGCCTTTCTTGCCTGCATATATGGAAATAGATAGTAGAATGTATGCCCTTCTCCATACACAAATATATACATAGTCGATACCTCTAGTTTAAGTAGCTTAAGGGGTAGGCAAGACATTTTTAGCAATAGACAATTTTCTTTCCTTGGTGCAGTGGGATATGCATGTGCACTGAACTTGCTAATTGCTATGGTATTGTTTATTGTAGTGTACTAGCAGAAGTAGAGCTATATTAGGCTAGAAGCAAAATGTGGTCTGGTATTTCGTACTATAACTTGTTTTGATTAGCAGACTAGCATAACTAGACCAAGCAAATGGTTAATGAATTAAATTATACTTCCTCCGTCCCAAAATAAGTGACTCAAGTTTATACTAGCTTTAGTATAAAGTTAGTACAAAGTTGAGTCACTTATTTTGGGATGGAGGGAGTAGTATGTAAAAGTAAACGCATAAAGAACTATAAACGCATTCTTCACTTCACCATGTCTCTGCAATCTCACTGCCTGCAATCACACAAATGCTGAAATGGAAAGTTCATGACCAAGAGGTCCAAGGCACCATTTCATATTACTTGCTTTGGCCTGGAGACAAGTCTCGGGTTGTATATTGGGGTTTGCCCAGTGGAGAGGCACTGGGAGTTAACTGTGTGCAGTAGATTGGCCTGCTGCAAGGAGCTCAGGACGCAAGGTCCCAAGCTTCATCTGTGCAAGATCAGTTTTTAGCTGTCCATTGGTGTGGCAAATGTAATTATTGATTCAAGGCACAGAAGCGTGCTCTTGTAGTCACAAATAGCTATTTTAAAATTATTTCTTTTGTTGATATGTCTAGTAAACTCATTTGTTGCTTGTTGTCACATGTGTAGTACCTGGGGACCGTTATGTGAGATACCAATCATACTGTATAGTGTATTACATCAACGATGCAGCCTTTTGTTCTGTGATATATTGCATTAATGCGTATGAATTTTATTGTTCTTGCACTTGGCATGTAGTAAGGGTTGATGTCCATTGTTCCTTCAACAATTTTTGCCACGTCTTTCTGGTTGCTTTGGTTTAACTCTGCATGGTTTAGCTAAACATATATGAACCTCGTTTAAATGACTGTTCTTCTAAGCTTACACACATGATGTATATTTGCTAATGAGCTGTTACTTGAATGCTTTTAGATGATCAAGACAGGGGTGCTTCATCAAGAAACCGATCTTCAGGCCGTGATCGTGAACGGAGCTCCCAACAGTCCTCTTCCCGCAGGGGTTCTGGCCCAAGTGTGTCCAGACGGCATGACCGGGATGGCACAGTGAAGTCAAGAGGGTATGCTAGTTTTGGAAGGAGCAACAGGGACAGGGGTTGTGACAAGGATTCTGATTTCCGTGATTGGGAGAGTAGATTGGGTCTTGCAGGTGACCCACTGCGTGATGGCTTTGGGCCCTTTAACTCATGCAGACCCGAAAGCGATAGGTTTAATCGTATTCGTCCAAAGTTGGACACATTGAATCGAGCATCTGGAGTAAGTTTGGACAATGGTAATCTATCTAGAAAGGATGCTGGCGGCATGTCCTTTGAGCGAGAATTCCCACACCTTAGTTCTGAGGACAACAATGGAAAACATGATGTAGTTAGAGTTCCATCTCCTGGAATTGGCTCCCCAATTCAGAGCATACCATTGGTTACCGCGCCTGATGGCTGGAACTCAGTGCTAGCAGAAGTCCCTGGACTTAGTGAGCCAAGCAATACCCAGACCTCTTCTGCTTCATCACGTGCTGGTTCCAGTCAGCAGCTTGTAGTGTCGAACTGTGGGACTGCTTTAAGCATGGCTGAAACAGTAATGCAGACTCCATTAAAAATTTCCACCACACCTCAGGTAATGTATTATGTACTGAATATGATATCTTGTGTTGTTTACTCCTTTTGGTCTATGATCATACTCATTTTGTACCATTCACTTAATCTAATTAATGTTTCCTGTGCAATATCATTTTTTTACCCAGCTATCGATTGACGCTCAGAAGATTGAAGAAAGAACTATGAGGCAGTGTATTCTAAGACCTCTGACGCCTTCATCAAACAAAAATTCTGTATGCACTCTGTACATTGCCTTCTCTGTGAGATCAATTGTTTTGTTTTGTTGTTTGTGTCTTGTGTGATTACCATGGTTGTATTTAAATCGTGCAATTTCTCGGATACACTGTCTGGTTTGTAATTTTGCTTTTGAAAGACAGATCATCACAAGCATAATTTCAACTTTCTTTGTCTTGCATGATCAAGTAGTATCGGACTGTTATTCATGGATGAACAATTCAATTTTGTTTCTATGTCAGGAATCTGCTTCATCAATGTCCCTTACAATTGCCTGGTCCTAAATTATGCATGTCATTAGTGATCATATTCATAATATTTACAAGATATGGTCATAAGCTGGTTCAGTCGCTTCATGTTCTTTGCAAACTGCAAGTATCCATGAAGCGGATGTGGCAGTTACCTGAGTGTCTTCATAGCATAATAATTTATGTAAATGCAATGCATGATGTGGTGTAAGTATGGATATATATTAGTTGATAGTTTGAACGTACGCGCTGGAGATTAGGAGATATGTTTTTCTGTTGTAAAATCTATCATCCTTTATATTTTTGTACACCCGTTATTTAAATACGCAGTTTGGTTCTGAACTAATTTACAAGGAATATTGATTCAAAAGTCAGAAACTTCTATTCTTGTAGCATTGAGTTATGAATCATATTGATCGTTAGAACAGTTGAAATACTCATTACATAGAAGCTGTTTGTTCTGATGTAAGACTTAACTGGTAGTGTGAGTTTTGTAGTTTCTCTTACTTGTTTGGCTCATGAACACCTGAAAGAAATTATTAGGATTACTGTGCATGTAGATTATGTATTTATGTTCCCCGCAAAGAACTTAGATTAAGAGAACTCTATTATTAGAATTTTAGTGGGACAATTTTTTTGTGTGTTTGACCTTCCATGTTATATGAGTTTGTCAATATTACTGCTTATGATCCATATTTTATTTTATTTCATAGTAGTATATGCCAACTACTAAACATTTTCTTGATACTATAACATCTACAAATATTCCACCACACAGCAAAACTGACAGAAACTTCCCTTTTGTATATTACTTGATCAGCATTTGATCATTAAGCATGCAATTGATATAATACACCGTAGTTTGTTCAGGCATGTCTACATTTTGGGGAAGGTTGCATAAAGTAAATCCTCTATATGTGCTTCTGGCTGGTTTTCTGTTTCACTTATTTATGGAGTGTTTTCTTGTGTGTGTTGATATGGAGTGGTGTTGCCTTGTACTGAAAAAAATACACTTTGGTTTGCCCTTATTCCTTAATGCTTTGCAGGTATCTACTTTGTCAGATAGGTTAAAAACGAAAGGTGCAAGAGCTGGGGATTCTAATGGTTCTATCAAAACTGCACCCCAACTGTCAGCACAGTCTTCCAGTACCTCTGTTCGTACTCCAGTCAAATCTGAGGTTGCCAAGCCATCTCAACCAGGATCCTTTCAAGTCCTGACCCGTGAGCAGAATGGTGCTGCAAATACCTCAAAAGACTCCACTAGCAATCCTTTAAGCCCTATTCTAGGTCGATCTTCTTCAGTGGAACCACTGAAAAAGCCCCTTCTCAACCAAAAGCTTAAAGGTGTCATAAATGGCCTCCCTTTGCAATTACAACAAGGTCCATCTGGTGAGAGAAAATCAATAACAAAAGCCAAGCATAAATTCTTTGAGTTTCTGCGGAGCAAGTCTTTAAATGGTTCAAGCACGGGTATTGAGTCCTCATCTAGCTTGATTAATGAACAGAAGAACCCGTGTCTTGATTTATCCTTGTTTGATGCTGGAATCAAGTGTATTGAGACTGGAAGTAGTTCTTGTGAGGACGCAAATTCTTGTGATGGGTCTCAGCGACACCTCTCTGACAATGAGGAAACAAAGGCATCTTTGGAACCTCTTGATGTTTCTTATCGTGGGTCCCATGGGGTTGCAGCTGTCAAGAATACCAACTCTTTATCAGATCATGGTGATGCCGAAAATGGATCTATGGCGCCTCAGGCAGACAAGGCTGAAGCTACTCTGGCCATTATGGCAGCAGATATAAATGATGGTTCCGCAAAGGCAGACTCCAGCTATGGTGATGCCAGTTTGTTGTTTGTGCCCATTGTAGCTGGGGAAGAGGAATCATATCCTACTGAAGATGAACCTAGTCCAGAAGAAATGGCTTTCCTGAAATCTCTTGGCTGGAAAGAAGACGAAGTAGTTCCGCCTCTGAAACAGGAAGAGATAGCTGATTGTGTAAGTTTTGTTATGTTTCTTATTCTAGTTCATCAACATTATTTGGCTTTCAGTAACACACTCACGTGCGTAAGGTTTTTCCTTCTAATTAGTTTGCTAAGTAGCCGATAGGTACTCATAGGTTTCGGTTCATCTTCAGTTTCGCGGAAGCAGTTCCTAAAACTTCCAGTTCATCTTTAATTATTGTACTCCCTCCGTCCCAAAATTCTTGTTTTAGATTTGTCCAAATACGGATGCATCAAGTCACATTTTAGTATTAGATACATCCGTATCTAGAGGAATCTAAGACAAGAATTTTGGGACGGAGGGAGTATATCCTCAATGTGCATCATATCAGCAAAATGAATTGATGATGTCGTTTACCATGAAAGTATTGGTTGCCATCATCATTGTACTTCTGATGAGGCATACTAAATGATTTATGGGGCTTAGAAAAAGAGACTATTGTCTACGAATCGGGACCCAGCCGATGTTTCTGAGACCATATTGTTATCATTTACGTGGCAGTGTGCATCATTTAAGTATTCTGGTAATCCACATTAGGAATTGACCACTTGTTAAATTTTACCATGTGTATTGCTGTGACATAGATTCCCACTGTTTTGTAGTTAAGGCACAACGTGAGGCTGCAGCAGAAGCTTGAGGAATGCAGGGGCTAATGACAGGGCTCATCAACCAAAGTTTGTCACGGCGCTGAGAACTTGTGGGAATCAAGCTGTATTTTGTGATGCCATGGGACGATTGTGTCTAGCTTAACAAATCGAGATGTTTTAGTTAACTTCAGCTCTATGGGAGTTGTCATGCTTAGACCGATGTTTTTCCCTGCTGAAAAGAGGGTTGAGGTTTTTCTTCATTTTCCCAGAAGGAATACCGAATGATAAAAGCATGTATGGTGTTGGAGGCACATAGAGGTGCTCAGAAAGAATATAGGTTGTCTTCTTTTTTATACTTCTCATGGCTTATCCTTGTTTCAGAAAGAAAGGAAAAGAATAGGTTGTCTTCTTTTTTATACTTCTCATGACTTGCCTTTGATTATCGTGGTCTCAGATTTGCATTATCTATTTTCATTTTATTTTCTTATTCCTCTTCGTGTTTTTCACTTTTTCTATTGATTCATGGTGCTTCAATTGCTCACCCCTTTAGGCCTTGTTCGGTTGCAGAGTATATAATCCTCTAGTGGATTTAATACTCTATAGGATTGGGTGATCCCCCACCCCACACCAAATCCTCTCGGGGACTAAATACATGTCACTATGCAATTCATGATGCATTCGGTTAATCCTCTACACTCTACAGCAGTATCAATTAACAGCATGACTTTAGGCCGGCATCGCCAAAGCCTTGCTGCAGATAGAGAGAGAAAAGACACAAGGGAACAGGCACGCACGGATAGAGAGAGAACGAATCTGAAGGTCTTGTCGCCGGCTGCCTGCGGGGGAGATTGGATGGGCCGGGCTCCATGGCTGTTGTGGGTTGCTGCCGAGCTCGTCTCGCTTCGCTTCGTTGTTGAGCTGACGGTTCAAAAGGAGGCGGGGGAGGAAGGGAAGGAGGATGCACGCCGCCTCCATCTGCTTCGGTAGCGTCTTCGGCGCCCGCTCCGCCGTCGCCGAATCGAGAGAGGGAGAGTGGGTCGGGGCGAGAGAGAGACGCAGTGTAACGTTTCACAAGAGGGTTTGCTTTCACGGGGTGGGACGCGTGGGTCGTTTTTCCCGGTGATATCCATGGGGTTTGGGAGGGATTTGGTCCAGACCAGGTCTAACCAAAGGCTATCATCAGCAAGACAGGGA